>NC_084570.2:15155000-15175000 GCF_033978685.3 Nerophis lumbriciformis | reverse complement strand
GCATTGATAAACGACATGTCTGCCATGTTTGTTTTTACCCCCTTCAAAAACAAGCAACACACGTTATATATATATATATATATATATATATATATATATATATATATATATATATATATATATATATATATATATATATATATATATATATATATATATATATATAAATAGAACAGAAATGTTATGTTTGCATGTGTAAATTTGTGCTTATTTTTTCAATTAAAATTTATTTGACCGAATCCTAATTTAATTGATTATACTACTTCAATGAGGTGGCGACTTGTCCAGGGTGTACCCCGCCTTCCGCCCGATTGTAGCTGAGATAGGCTCCAGCGCCCCCGCGACCCCAAAGGGAATAAGCGGTAGAAAATGGATGGATGGATGGATATACTACTTCAAGATCACTTGAAAATAAATGAATATACTTTTTTTTCATTTTCGATACAATATTCTCACACTTTTCCATACAAAGCTATGGACGTCTCTGTGTAACTGACCTGGCTCAGGCAAGAAGAAGATTCCCCTATGACTGACTATCTGTTGGCTTCCCAATGTACTTGACATCCATTGCAGTCGATTGTCTTGCAAAGGGGGGTCTTTTAAGTTTTTCCTTGCCCCGATGTGGGTTTAAATCAGGGGATGTTGTTGTATGTTTGTCAAGCCCTTTGAAACACTTGTGTATAAAGTACCAGAAGAGCGGAAAAACAAGTTGACTTTAGATGCTTATTTGTGTTTTATTGTATCCAATTGTACTTACAATGCACTAAGTATGTGAAAATACTGTTTAAACATCACAAAATGCCACAAATTCAGTCAGTCAATTTGAATATCCCGTTCCGAATAACTTCGGCTATTTTCGGAGAGTGACATCACGGTAGTAATGTTTCGGCACTCTGACCATATTATCAGATCAGTCATACTGGAAATACGCAAAAACTGGAAAGAGATGTGCTGTTTATCATTCACAATCCTTATGTAAGACAAGAACACATGCTTGGCTCTTTTTATGCATTCAAAATTGTCAATGAATAGCTAACAATTGAGTCAACAGATGGAGGGTCCTCTATTGCGCTCATTATACTCTCTCTAAAAACATCCAGAAAGCGCAAACAATACTCCATTTACATTGTGACTTGAAAATTAACCAAATATGAGCGTTATTGTTATTATAAGTGCTAACACAGACGGACAATTTTAGCGGCACATTGAAAGCAGTGAGCTAATGCTAGCTTACGCTGCTATTTACACAATTTACACAACTCCCGTTGCCTCAACAGAGCAAAAAACATCACCAAGGACAGTACACACCCTGGCTTCCACCTGTTCGACCTGCTAACATCGGGCAGGTGCTACAGGTGCATCAGAGCCAGAACAAACAGGCTCAGAGACAGCTTCTTTCCCAGAGCTGTCACCATCTTGAACTCTAACTTATAATAAATAATTCACCCTTAGACAATATCCTACCCTAATACCCTACTGTGCAATATTAACCTTTGAGTGCAATACATCCGACACTGATTGTTATCACTCCAGTACTCTTGTCTTGTTCTGTATATTGTACAGTATTGTGTATATTGTTTTGTATACTGTACAGGATTTCTTATTATTGTTATTGGATAGTAGTCTATTTATTTCAATTCTTAGTTTTATCTTTATTACTTCTTGTGTAATTTATTTTTATCCCATATTTGTTCACACTACCACACCTTAAATTGGAGTCCTTAATCTCATTATATGCAAATATAATGATAATAAAGTCCATTCTATTATTTTCTATTCTATTGTTGACACACTTAAACCGACGGCTGCTTCTGCTTTGTCTCAAACTTGCTAAAAGTAAATTCTAGATTATAATTCATGCATCTCTCACCTGGTA
This sequence comes from Nerophis lumbriciformis, assembly GCF_033978685.3. NCBI lineage: Eukaryota > Metazoa > Chordata > Actinopteri > Syngnathiformes > Syngnathidae > Nerophis > Nerophis lumbriciformis. The sequence goes on along the minus strand of NC_084570.2, from coordinate 15,173,124 downwards.
GTAGACAAATGTGGCCGTGGTCTGACAGGCTGGTAGACTTTGACACACCCCGTGATGGCGAAATAGACCCTAAAAGACAACTCCTGCAGTATTTTTTTTAACCCTTTGTGAGGCTTGTGATTGATTCTTCATCTAAATGGGATTATGTGAGCGTCCCTTCAGTCGGAATCCCAGCGAGAGTTGGAATATTACAGTAAGTGTTTTTTTTTCATTCTGGTTTGTTATTGTTAGTTTGTATGTTTAGCTGCGGATATGAGTGTCACAATGAAACTGCATCTAAAAGTTAGTGCTCATCCTCTTTGTGTTCGGGCTCAAAAATATAAGGTCCTGTATCACAATTTTTACAAGGTAATCATTGTTGGCTCTCACAAAGTCGGCTTAATTTGCATTGTTGTTGATGGGGAAGGGATCTGGGGTTCCTCGGACTGGCTTCCTAATTATCTCTCAAAATGGCTCGGGATTCTCAGTGAAATTGATACTATTTTGATCGTATCTATTTATCTGCAAACTTTGGAAGTCTTTTGGTGTCATAAATCAGAAATATAGGATAAAAGCTTCAATACAGAGGAAACTTGTTTTTCCACTCTACTTGTACTTTAAGGGCTAGATCAATACATTTAAATGTATTAATTCTTAATCTTATTTATGATACTACTCTACAACCACCTGAAGGGAAATCAATAGTTGCCTCCCATTGCAACTTTTTCACTTCCAAAACAATATTGGAGCCTGGAGTATTGGACAATACTGATATTGATCTAATACGATGTCAGCACAAATCATGCATCAATTTATTATTTGGTAGTGTGGAATTTTACCTGCACAAATACACATGCTGCAGGATTCCTTGTATCGGAGAAGCAGACCGCACGCGTGCAGGCATGCGAGGAAAGATGTCAGAGTGAGCGAGCGTGCAAACAGTGAGCTAAGTTTGTGAGGTACGTTTGCTCAAGGTCACTCAAAACCCTCGAGGTTGGAACGTGTCCTCACAGACTGAACGACTGCCCACTTCACTCTAAGTCTGCTTTTCTATCAGTTTTACTGACAATGCTTTGTGGTTTGAAATGACAGTGTTGCCTCTGAAAAGCAAATCTCCATATTTAACATATGTTTAAACATGGTAGGCTGTCGGCTACTAGGAGCTAGTTGCATCTCTGATTGGGATACCACTCAAAAACTACACAGTGAATTGTAAATTAAATTGCTAGGGATGTCCTGCTCTGATATCGATATCAGACAAAAACAAGCATTTGATTATATCGGCTTGCTTCTAAAATATCCGATACAAGCAATCCTGTAAGGTAAGCGTGGTAGGCTATAGGCTGCTAGGAGCTCGCAGCTACTCAACAGCTAAGCACACAAGCTCAACATATGCAATACATAGCCTTAATTCAACAATATTGCAGTCTAAAACAGCAAATTTGTCAAAATAAACACATATCAAATAGTTATAGTTACACAAGATTCAAGATTCAAGATGATTCAAGATGATTTATTGTCAATTCATAACATGCACAAGACACATAAGAACTGAAAAGTATATTTTCGGCACAGTCCCACTAAGAGCAGACATACGTTACAGGGAGACAAGACAAGACCGCCGACGGCGCAGCCATTTTTACGGCGCTCCTTAAAAAGAGGTGAGAAAAAGGTGATATTGGGAAAGGGGGGAGAGTAAAAAAATATCAGTCAAAGGCTGGATCCGCAGGAGGGGGTCCAGACTGAGTCCAAGGGAAAAAAACTCATTTGCAATGCAAACATAAACACGTTACATTTAGTCACAACTAACTCGCAACAGAGGGAGGGGGAGTTGGAGAAAACAAGTGGTGGTGAAGGCGGTGGTTGGGAAAGGGGCAGGTGCGTGCGTGTATGCCCAATCAACTTGGGTGTGATGTTGAAGTGTTTTTGTGGACTGGGGCCGATCTCAAAGTTCAACACCAGGTGCTTGTTGAGTAAAAGGGAGGTCAAAGGTGTCATCGGGGGTGTTTTCCAGAGCAGCCTGTTCCTGATAACACAGCGTCAAGGCCATTCGAGAGAGTCAAATCGTAGATTAGGATGTTGTTTTTCTTCGAGCAGACAGAAAACAATGACTTGCCTGCCCTATTGTCCATAATGGTTTCTCTCATATTCAATTCAATTCTCCTTCTCAGCAAACTTCTCCAATATGTGATCCATCGTGCGATTCAGATTAGAAATCGCCGCAGTCTGTGTTCCCACAGCCCTGCCCAATCCTTCCATTGCGACGAAAAGCCTCTGGGCTCCTTGAGTGGCTGCCATCGTCTTCCGAATTTGACGATACACCAGAGCAATGCCCAGCCCAATCAGCAGGTGCCCCGCGATCACGGTTCCAAATAGGTAGATGTCTTCCACCTCCTCGATGGAAAAGACTGAGAGGCACATGATTCTCCATTTATCCCAAGAGTCTCTCACGTACTGCGCAGCAATGGTTCCATCAGGGCAGCCAGGCTCCCCCGAACCTCTTTTCCTTGTCGAAAAGACTTTGTCAATTGCGTCGAGAGTCCAGCTGATCATATCCATGTTTGATGTTTAGATTTGAGGACAGCGCAAAGAATGAGGCTTCATTACATTACTTGTACATACAAAGTCTCCAAGGCAGAAGTGGATTAGAAAGTATCCAGTAACAAATGTGTCTGCTTCATTCAATTTACTGCGCCATGAGCTTTTTAGGGAATTTTGCCTATAATTAACAATCCTCATGTAAGACAACAACACATACATTGTTCTTTTTTAAGCATTCTTATTAGTATATAAATGTGATCAAAAGTTTGCTTACAATGAAGCCTATATGGGTCGCTCTATTCTGCCTATGAAGCCCTTAAAAATTACATCCAAACACATCCATTAATGTTTTATATACATGCTGTAAGTACATTTGTAATGTAGTAAAAGGCACAATTATAATAACATTTAATATGTACGTATCTTGCTCATTTTAAGCATACGCGGCGGATTGATTTAAAAAACGAATCACAACGTTCGCTTTTTATCTTCAACAAAATCACTGATGATTGCTCACTACCGGCATCATGAGAGCCAACAGTCAAAATAAAACATCACTTACTGTGCAATGTCGGCTGTCATTAGGGTATATTCCCATTTAGATGAAGAACGACTCATAATCCTCGCGTCTTTTCATGTCTTTCTCGCCATTTCCGGGCCTAAATTGGCTGTCAAAGTGTACCAACTTGTCGGAATATGTCCTTATCCTTCTACTATCAAGGTGAGAGGCATGATTGATGATCTATAATAAACTTCCACGAGCTCCGATGCGAGAAAGCGGCTCACCAGCTGATGGAACACAAGCTTGTGATAAATAATTTGCCTGCGTTAGCACTTATAATAACAATATCACTAATACTTGGTTAATATTCAAGCCGCCAAATGTAAATGGAGTATTGTTGGCGGTTTTTGGACAGTGATATATTGGGGTTTTCCGGGCGGAATAGAGGACTTTCCATTGGCTCTGTTGTAAACAGACTTTTATTTACGAGTTAGAATGTGTTAAGAAAGGTCACCAATACAAGCAGCGGAAATAAGTGTTCTCCGCAGCATGTCTGCGACCACCCTCAGAGAGAAGGTGAGGAGCTCAGCCATCCGGCAGAGGCTCAGAGTTGAGCCTCTGCTCCTTCACATCGAGAGGAGACAGCTGAGCTACTACGGATGCTTCCCCAGTGAGGTGTTTCGGGCATGTCAAACCGAGACTGGGCCTCGGGGCAGACATAGGACACGCTGGAGGGACTATGTCTCACAGCTGTCCATGGAACGCCTCAGTGTCCCCTGTGGAACCAGAGGAGGTGGCCAGGGACAAGGAAGTCTTGGCATCTCTGCTTAGACTGCTGCCCCCACGATCCGGACACTGATAAGCGGCGGAAAAATGGATGGATGAATTAGGTTAGTGAGAGATAAGAAAGAGTGAGAAAAGCCTGTAGTGTAATGCCCGCAGCTAAAAACAACTGCGTGAGAACGTATACTCGAATATCACGATATAGTCATTTTCTTTCATACCTACCATTGTTCTCTGTTTGACTAATTTCACTTAATGAAGCCTTTTCTAACATTCCACACTACAAAATAATACAAGAAGTGCTGGTATCGTGTCAGACAAATATCTACACCAGCCAAATTACAACTCGTCAATATTGTATCTGAAGTGAATACCTTGAGCTGAAACACTTGTAATATCTGAAAAAGGCCTTCTGGAATTCCTTCCATGCTTGTGCCCACTACAATCCAATCCATCCACATTCCACTCCATATTTGCTCGAGCCGAAGAGCCAAGTTTCCAACGAGCAAAACCGTTCCATTCAACTTAGTATGCTACACATTTTATGGCATTGCCAAAATATCTGATGTGCACTATTCAATGTTTGATCATTGCAATGAGATTCCCTGTCAATCTAGTGCCAACACTCACTAAACTAACATGCATGTGATTTTTAAGCCAAAGTACACAGAAGCTGCGTTTCCATTACCTGTAGAAATGCACAAAACCTGAATAATGCAATAAAAAAACTGGTAATGGAAACACCCATATTTCGAAAAACCTCTCAAATATCGCAAAAAATGTTTTGCGCTCTCATGAGGTGCTTTTATTCAACTTTTTTTGGAAATACATGACGGAAACACTTTTTTTTCCGCATTTAGAGGGCACCTAAACACCAAACCGACGGGGCGCCCATGCAAGACAACCAGGGCAGACGGGTCATCTTGAGCCGGATTTGCATATACTAGTTCTCGGGACGCAGTTCTAAGAACGTAACAAAAAAGCTGACATTGTTTCATCATGTAAATATTTAGGGACCTTTTTTGACGACCAGCTCAAGTTTGATGTGAACACATATTTTATAGTGAAGCGAGCACAACAGTGAATTAATCTTCTCAGGAAATGAAATGATTTCTCTGTCAGGCCTGTTATACTCTTGTCGTTTTTACCAAACATTTATTGAGAGCCTTATGTGTTTTTCTTTTATTTGTTGGTTTCACTGTCTTTCAGTTAAAGACCGAAACAGCCTGTCTAGTCTTGTTAAGACTTGCTCTAAGATTACCGGAGTAAAACTAAGAGACTTAAACTTCTTCTGCAACCAGCAAATCGTCCGAAAATCAAAGAGCATTGAAGCCTTCCCATGTCCTTGCGGGGGAATTCTTTCTGTTGCCTTCAGGGCGACGTTATGCCCTTCCATTGAGTAAAACAAATCCCTTTTCCAAATAATTCATCCCTTCTGCACTCAGACTCTTAAACTCTTCAATTTTTATTTATTGTGAGCCATGTAGGCTTTGTGAACCACGACAACCTGTGGCTCAAATTGAATTGCCCCTTGAGGGATTAATAAAGTTGTTTGAATTGAATTGAATTGAACTACCACACTGGAGTTTAGTTATAGGAACTACCCTTCCCCATAGGGACTTTTCCTTTTGACGTTCGCACATGGCTGGGGACATGTGTGACACAAATCCGCCTGCGACCCGTGTCTTGTATACCCACGCTAAGACTTTTGTACTGTTTACTAACCTTCAAGATCCTGTAATGGTGGGAAGTTCTTGTCGTTCATTACTCTCAGAAGCCCTTGCGGAGTTGCTCGAGTAAGCAGGTCAGTGGCCCAGTATGAGGTCCAAAGTGTCAAACCATTTGCTTGTTTTTCTGTTCGCCCCACTCTGGTTGTTTTGGTCCTTGATTTTTTTTTTTGTCCTGTTTGAGTTTCTTCGTCCTCTCCCTGAGCTGCTTCGCGGAGTGGAAAATCCCTGACATTTCTAACTGAGCGCTTCATGTACCGAATATTTTAATGTTCCGCTGAATCTCCTCTGTGGAATAGGCGGCAAGGAGAGCTTGACCTCCTCGTCGGTCCATTTATCACTGGCTGTGTGTCCATTTTTCCTGTTGCTGTTACGATCTCGTAAACAACTCTGTGGGACTTTTAAAAAAATGGCGTGTCTGTGTTGTAGCTAGGACGGGGGTCGGACACCCGCGGCTCTCGAGCGACATGCGGCTCTTTAGCGCCACCCTAGTGGCTCCCTGGAGCTTTTTCAAAAATGTATGAAAATGGAAAATATGATAGAAAAAATATAATTTGTGTTTTAATATTGTTTCTGTAAGAGAGCAAACATGACACAAACCTTCCTAATTGTTAGAAATCCAGGGTTTCCCGAAGCGATTTGTTGTTAAGGTGGCCGCCTTAACAACAAAGAGCCATCGCCTAAACTAAAGTCTTAACAAGCTGCTCCGCTTATTTCTGCCTCTGCCTCTGTCAGTACGTCTTTGCAGGACCCAGCATTGTCCCACCCACAGAACCATCTGATTGGTTACACGCAGAGCAGTAACAGCCAATCAGCAGTGCGTATTCAGAGCGCATGGAGACAGTGCTCCTTCAATGGAGTGAGCAGAAAGGTAAGCATAATGCAGCGGACTCTCCCTAAATTATAATAAACACTTCCAAGTCAACAACTAGTAACATCACTATGAGCCCGTTGACGTTCTAGAAACATAAGCGGCAGCTCAGCTCGCTCGCAGTCCTTGAGGTGAAGGCTAATTAGCTTTTAGCGTAACGTTAGCTCACTGTGCTGTGTGTGTGCGTGCGTGCGTGCGTACGTGTGTGTGTTACGGACAGCAAAGTCCTGTCTGTCTGAGAGAAAGACAGTTAACCTACAGTTAACAACTAAGTTATATCACTTTACCTTTTTCTGTGTTGATTGAGCTGTGTTGAAGCAGCAAAAAAGGACATTATGTTAAATGAAGAGTTTCTGTCTCTGATAGTTGATATAATAATGTAACTGCATCATAAAGCCTACATGAACTCCATGGTGTTCAGGGATGAATAGTCTCTCCTATTGCTATTGTACTATTTTTTCAGCTATAGTTACATTAATCATTAGTAATGTAGCAGCTTCATTTTGAATGGCAGGGTCCCTGCTATCACATGTTGATAAAAATATAACATTTACATAATAAAAATCAACTGCAGGCTTCCCAAATGCTGTAATAAATTAAGCATGAGTTAAGCATATGTCAGCATGTGGCCCCACTTTTAACTCTTTTTTTTCAAACGCTTATTGCAAGCGCTTACTTACAGTTAGTCATTAATTTGACTTTGTAAGTCATTATTTTAGTATCTCAGGTAACTAGGACTGTTTTGTTTTTACTTTACGGAAAAAATATCGAGATATATATGGTATATCGCCATTCAGCAAATGGAGCGGAAAACACAACCAAAAGTTGTAGGCTTCTTCACGCGACGAAGCCGGCCTACTTCACCACAGTCTGTAGTCTATTGCCCCCCAGGCTGTGGTGGCAGCGACAAGGTGGAGACGTGATGGCGACAGGCCGAGTTACACCGATCCTTACACCCACCCACCCCCTTCCCCAGTCCCCTCCCCCTGGAGAGTCACCACCTTAACTAACACATTTTCTGGGGGAAACACTGAAATCCCAGTGTTTATATTAAACATGCTTCGCCATTTTGTCCTACTAATTTCGGCGGCCCTTGAACGCACGTTTGTTTACATGTACAACTTTCTCTGACGCTGCCACAGAAAGACTTGTTCGTCTCATTTGTCCAACAAACGTTTTATACTGTGCGTGAATGCACAAAGGTGAACTTTGTTGATGTTATTGACTTGTGTGGAATGCTAATCAGGCATATTTAGTCAGTGCATGACTGCAAGCTAATCAATGCTAACATGATATTTAGGCTAGCTGTATGTACATATTGCATCATTATGCCTTTTTTGTAGCTATATTTGAGCTAATTTAATATCCTTTACTTATTTCATCTGTGTATTTAATTTATATTTGCATGTCTCATGACACATTATCTGTATGTAATATTGGCTGCATTTCTGATAGTTGTTTGTCTGCCATGCTGTTCCAGACCACAGCAAACATTACCCTACTTGCAAAGATTGTAATAAATCCATTAGAAGAGGACAGCCTCCCATTTCCTTTAACTTGGACACACACATCTATACGTTTGGCCATTCTAAGACAGTCATTTCCAAGAGTTATCTCACCCTCAGGGAAGTTTTACAAATGTTTTCCAATGTTGTAAAAATTGGTAGAATAAATATTATATTTCAACAATTTCTATAAACAAAAATGTGCATCAGCCTGCGAAACTTAGTCATTTTTGTAGGTAATAACTAATATAAACACTTACATCATGTGTTACCTTCATTATATAAGACTTTTAATAATTTGCAGCTCCAGAAGGATTTTTTTGTTGTATTTTTGGTCCAATATGGCTCTTTCAACATTTTGGGTTGCCGACCCCTGGGCTAGGAGAAACGCATATCCGGCAAGGGGCATAGCTCGTCAATTCAACCAATCACCAAACACCTTCGTGTTTTAGTTCCTGCCTTAGAGTAGGAGTGAAAATGGTTCTAGGATCTGAGGGCCGTCGTCCCTAGTTCTCGTATGTCGGAACTGGTGTTGTCCCGATACCAATACTAATTATTTTGATACTTTTCGGTACTTTTCGATACTTTTCTAAATAAAGGGGACCACAAAAAATTGCATTTTAAATGACTTTATTTTAACAAAAAATCTTAGGCTACATTAAACATATGTTTCTTATTGTAATTTAGTCCTTAAATAAAATAGTGAACATACTAGACAACTTGTCTTTCAGTAGTAAGTAAGCAAACAAAGGCTCCTAATTAGTCTGCTGACGTATGCAGTAACATATTGTGTCATTTATCATTCTATTATTTTGTCAAAATTATTAAGGACAAGTGGTAGAAAATGAACTATTAATCTACTTGTTCATTTACTGTTAATATCTGCTTACTTTCTCTTTTAACATGTTCTATCTACACTTCTGTTAAAATGTAATAATCACTTATTCTTCTGTTGTTTGGATACTTTACATTAGTTTTGGATGATACCACAAATTTGGGTATCAATCTGATATGACCAATGTATGATCCTGTAACGACTTGGTCGTTACAGGATCATACCATAAAAGTCCTCATGTGTCCAGGGACATATTTCCTGAGTTTATAAACATAATATATTACGAAAAACGAAAGAAAATGTTGTGATGCCAGAAGATATCATAGTAGTATCGACTAGATACGGTCCTGTACTTGGTATCATTACAGTGGATGTTAGGTGTAGATCCATCCATGGCGTTTGTTTACATTGTGACGGCGGTGAGCTACGGTGTGTAGTGAAACATGTTTACTGTTTAGCTATTCCTCGTCCTGCAGGGATGATACTTGTAAGAAACTTACTTTATTTGTCGCCAAGGAGGCGAGGATTAGTGATTTAGAAGTAGCTAAAACACTGCCGACTGAGGCAGGACGTTAGCCGCTAGCTAGCTGGCCATGTCTTAAAGCACCTTTTCCTGAGGGCGTTTCAGTGTTATAACTTCACCTTTATCTTTAGTTTTTAAGCCAAAATGCGTCCGTTTTCCCTTTTCTGTCTCCACACTGTGTCTGCTTGTAAGTACTCCGTGATTGTGTGCCGCCGAACATGCTTGTCTGCTCGTAAACCAGCAATGTCACGACGTGACGACGACGGGGGCGTGAGGGGGTGGCGGACCGGTACTTTTCAGAGGCGGTATAGTACCAAATATGATTAATTAGTATCACGGTACTATACTAATACCGGTACACCGTACAACCCTAGTCGGAACACGACGGAAAACGGCCCGGGGACTAAAAAGGTTTTAGGAACTCCAAAAAGACTTTGGTCTCGCTTCCCCGCAATCATTCATCATTTTTTCATCATTTATTTTTATTCCTTTCATGAAAATGCATATATACAAGCCATATACAGTTGACACTTTCATTGTTTTTTTTTGTTTGTTTTTTTCTTTTCTTATACATTTCCATGATGAGAAAGGAGCAGATGGAAGAATACTATTCTTATATTTATCTGCACCTTTTTTAACACAAATTATTTGAGATGACTTTATCACTGTTCCCTCCACCAACACCCGAACTCCAAAATACTTTAAATTTTTGTTTAAGCATTTTCAAAATCAATCAATCAATCAACTTTATTTATATAAATAAAGTTGATTTGATTTGATTTGATAAAGCACATTTAAAATTTACCACAGGGGTAGCCAAAGTGCTGTACAATGGGCAGGTTAAAAGATAATACGAGTACCGAGCAAACACAACACAACACAAACAGAACACGATAAAAAATAAATAAATACAATAGAATAAATAAAAACATAAAAACATAAAAACAGGTTCACAGCATGTGTATTATGGGGCGCCATTGCAGGATGGATATCACTCAGTGTTAAAAGCCATGGAATAAAAGTATGTTTTTAAGAGAGATTTAAAAACAGGAAGAGCGGAGGCTTGTCTAATACTCAGAGGTAGGTCGTTCCAGAGCTTGGGAGCAGCAGCGGCGAAAGCTCTGTCACCTCTAAGCTTCAGTCTTGTGTCAGGGACCGTCAACAGCAGCTGATCGGCTGATCTTAAGGATCGGTCGGGGCAGTAAGGCTGAAGGAGGTCGGAGAGATAGGTTGGCGCAAGGTTGTTTAGACATTTAAAAACAAATAAAAGGAGTTTAAAATTGATTCGATAACGCACAGGGAGCCAGTGAAGGGACGCTAAAATAGGGGTGATGTGCTCACGTCTGCGGGTCTGTGTTAGCAGACGAGCAGCAGAGTTCTGCACGAGCTGCAGGCGGGCGAGGGAGGCCTGGCTAATGCCTACATACAGGGCATTACAGTAGTCAAGACGAGTCGAGATAAAGGTGTGGATTAATTTCTCAAGATCATGTCCTGACAGAAGCGGTTTCACTTTCGCTATTTGGCGTAATTGATAAAAGCTTTTTTGAACGACGCTGCTGATTTCTTTTTCGAATTTAAAATCTGAGTCGAACTTTACCCCCAGGTTTGTGACACAGTCGCTGAGATACGGGGTCAGAGTGCCGAGGTCAACGTTGGGGGAGGGAGAGCGACTTGGACCGAACAACATAACTTCTGTTTTGTCTTCATTTAGGCTCAGGAAGTTAGCTGAAAGCCAGGCTTTGATGTCGTGCAGGCAGTCAATAAGACGTGTTATTTTGTGCCATGGGAAAATAAATCTGGCAATCATCGGCATAAAAATGAAATTCAATACTGTACTTCCTAAAAATAGAACCAAGGGGGAGAAGGTAAAGCGCAAATAAAATTGGGGCAAGGATTGAGCCCTGGGGGACCCCATGTGGTAAAGGAGCTGTGGAAGACATAAAACTGTCTACTTTTACACAAAAACTCTTGTCGGTTAGGTACGACCGGAACCAATTGAGGGCGGCGCCCTTAATACCCACACAGTTCTCAAGACGAGTGATTAAGGTGGCGTGGTCGACGGTGTCGAACGCAGCAGACAAAAAAAATGACACGTCCAATCAAAATCAAAAATCAGTTTGTATATAATTCCAGTTGTCTCTTTTTGTAACTCTTTTTAAATTCAAAGATATTCTTGCAACTTTTTAAGTCTTTGTCTAGAGAATTCCATGCTTTCACACCAGCGACAGACAAGCACATTTGCTTCAAATTTGTTCGCACTCTTGGATGTTTAAAATCAAACAATAGAAGCCGACTCGCAGGTTCCGAGGGACCCACACACCCAGACAAGTATCAAGGGGTCTGTAAGGAAGTTGCCTTTAAGCGATCGCCCACTGCCTTCGTCTTTTATTGACATCACAGAGCGGCGGCTGCAATCTCTTCCTCAAAGTGGAATTTTACAAGAATTTCGGCTCATGACGCAAAACAAACATTTAATGGAAACACCCGCAAGTCGCAAATGTACTTTATCGAAATTTTTGAAATTATTTTGCGAAAAACTGCAAAGGAAACGCAGCTCGAGATAATCCATGCAACAACAGAGTGGATATAAAATGTGCATCTTCTTGCTGAAGGCAGCATAGCCAACAACCAACGAAACACATATATTTGTCTCTGTCAGGACTTGATCTTGGTTGTTTGCTTTTCCGGGATGCAGCGGAAAGTTGGCACGGGCGAGACGGGAATGGAGGTACATGATTTATTTATATTTATCAAAAAAAGGAATAAATGAAAGCGCGCACAGTGGCGGAGAATAAACTATGAAAATCAAAAAGACTATAAACATGGAACCAAAACTTACTGTGACAAGGGACATGAAGCAGGATCATAGAGGAATGGACAGAGCATAAATGTGGTGCGGTATGGGGTGCGAGGTCGTCAGAAAAACAAACTGAAAAACACTGAACTTAAATACTACAGACATGATTAACGAAAACAGGTGCGTGACTCAAGACGTGAAACAGGTGCGTGACGTGACAGGTGAAAACTAATGGTTGCTATGGTGACCAGACAAGGGAGTGAAAAGACAGAAACTAAACAAAACATGACTTAAAACAAAACATGATAATACAGACATGACAGTCTCCTTCTCAGAAAAGTAAAACCTTATCCCTGTGCTTTCGTTGAGGCTCATGCTGCACTGGGTGTTGATTAGCTCCCAGATTATCGTAGCGCAAAGTGCCTTTGGTTCTCTAGCCCTTTGTCCCTGTTATTAGCACCATGTTGGGTCGCTCGTAGAACCAATCAGCTCATTCATGTGGTTCAATGCCCACAGGCCAGATAAATCGTGGATATCTCCAATGTAAACACTCTGTTTTGGTTTAAACTCACCCTGTCGTTATCCCTCTTTTCAAACCCATTGTAAGGTGGCAAAGAGCCAGAGTTCTGTTCTCAAAAGACTGGAATCGGAATGCCAAAGCTCTTGAATACCCAGCAGAGAGCGGGAGTCTTGGGAGGGGGAACTTTGGCGAGGAATGAAAAAGACTGGGCCCACTGGCAGTTTCCGCTGCCAAGGCCTCCAAGCATGAAAACCCTGCTGGGCTCCAAATATGGCAAAATGTGTGTTTCGAAGCAAACAACACAAGATTGGCATTTTGAAATTCCAAAATGCAGAAGGGTTTTCATCGCATGCTAATAAAGACAGAATAAATAAACTGCACACATTTTGGTGCTGATTTAGGGTCTGATCTACCAAAAATGTGCGTGTATTAAAAATATAATTAAAAAAGAGCAAAAATAGAGAGTGCAATCCGGCTGTCTTCAGGTAATGCAGAATATATGATGATTATCAGGACGGTCACAATACTGGGAGGAGGTGATGCAAATGGGGCGGTATAGCTCGGATGGTAGAGCGGCCGTGCCAGCAACTTGAGGGTTCCAGGTTCGATCCCCGCTTCTGCCATCCTAGTCACTGCTGTTGTGTCCTTGGGCAAGACACTTTACCCACCTGCTCTTAGAGCCACCTACACTGCTTTAAATGTAACTTAGATATTGGGTTTCACTTTGTAAAGCGCTTTGAGTCACTAGAGAAAAGCGCTATATAAATATAATCCACTTCACTTCAAATATAATCATTTAGCACTTGCAATGTGGTTGATCAAGACTGAAACTGTTCTGCGGTCGCCGTTCTGCGTCTACCATATTTTTCGGAGTATAAGTCGCTCCGGAGTATAAGTCGCACCGGTCGAAAATGCATAATAAAGAAAGAAAAAACATATATAAGTCGCACTGGAGTATAAGTCGCATTTTTGGGGGAAATGTATTTGATCAAATCCAACACCAAGAATAGACATTTGAAAGGCAATTTAAGATAAATAAAGAATAGTGAACAACAGGCTGAATAAGTGTACGTTATATGACGCATAAATAACCAACTGAGAACGTGCCTGGTATGTTAACGTAACATATTATGGTAAAAGTCATTCAAATAACTATAACATATAGAACATGCTATACGTTTACCAAACAATCTGTCACTCCTAATCGCTAAATCCCATGAAATCTTATACGTCTAGTCTCTTACGTGAATGAGCTAAATAATATTATTTGATATTTTATGGTAATGTGTTAATAATTTCACACATAAGTCGCTCCTGAGTATAAGTCGCACCCCCGGCCAAACTATGAAAAAAACTGCGACGTATAGTCTGAAAAATACGGTATAGTGAGTACTCCTGGAACGCAAACTGGCACAGTTATGCACAAATGGCTGTGAGAAAGGAGGCACATGAAAGAAAGAATATTCTGTCTGTGTGCGTGCCAACATTTTAGTACTGTCAGACATAAAATATATTGGACATATCGTATATTCAGCAATGAACATTTCCTGTAATGTTCTGCTTTTTTTTGCTACTTGATGTCTCAAAGTGGCTGTTTGCAACATTTACACAGAAGCCTTGAGGACAGCAACTTTCCAATGTAAATTATTTTACACAGTACATCCCGCCCTCTTACGGCTTCTCGTACGTAATGATGTATTTTTACTTACGTACATAAGACATGCACATATGTACATAGGCACAAATGTACATAAACTTTGTAATTGCGAATAATATAGACAAATGTCCAACAAATGTGTTCTGGTAAACCACTAATGGTAACATAAGCTAACCGGTGGTGTTCTTGTTATATTATCTGCTTTGAAAAATTTTACCCAAAGGAAGTTGCAAACAGCACCTTTTAGAGGCTAAAACTAATTAAATTGATTTGTTTCGGTGTTCGTTTTTGACTTATAGTAAATATCTTATTACAGCATAACTATATAAAACAAAAAAATTGGCAATATGCATTTTATTGTGGTTGGATCATTTCAGACACTTCATCTCAGAGCGAAAAAAGAAGGTCTCGATTCAATATAGCCCAGAAAATGTGGTAAATACTGTATTATATTTTTTTGCTGCATGTCAACAATATGACGAAACAGCACAGGTTGGACCACACGATACATACAGGTGGAGGGAAATGAGTGTCTCCATGGTGACAACTGGTATACATACAAAAACCTAATTCAAATAGGGTGGTATGCACCCCTTTTGCACTTTGTATTAATTGTACATGCAGGCAAAGTAGATCATTTGCAACACATACTCACAATTATATAGTTTGCACATGCTATTTAGCACTTGTTATTTGGGCCTTTAATGTATAAGAACCGGTTTCCAATTCACCAGTTTAATGGCTCAAAATTGTCCATTGGCAATGTTTTATTTAATGTCACATGATTCCCAAGCAACGTTATTAAATATCACAGCTCTGCCTCGACTGTGAAGAAGCCAGTGAAGTCTCAATATCATATTGTATCGGTCAAATTTTTGGACTCAGGTTCTCATCCGACCGAAGAGGTTGCCCAATCCTTTACCAAGTGCAATACGTGCGCACACCTATTGTACAGCAACATGTTTTCCGTACACATTCAGCTTTGCAAAGTTCTCCATAATTGATAGCAGTGTACATACTCGGCTTGTATTATTCATCGACCATGTCAGGTGTAATTCCCATCAGATACGTTCACACTACTTTCCTGCGCTCGTAACTCCTGTGACATGTAATAAAATAGAATAGTACATTTTAAGACATTAAAAATCTATATTATGTCATTAAAGTGTTACAATATTTGTCCAACCCTGTCAGCTTCGACTAAAAATATTTTAAATAAAATATCGAAATAAACAACATTTTCTGTTGAAACTGTATGTGAATGCTGAAAAACTGGAGCCAAACTGAGATGCTAACAGTTAGCAGGCTAGCCAGACAGCATGCGGTAACAAAAGCTACAAGTGTTGGGGTCCATACCTGCAAAATAGTTAAAGTTTTCATGCTAATGTTAGCATGCTACCAGTTAGTTAACAATTAGTATTCGTCAAGTAACCAAATATTTGACTTTGTGGGGTACACCTGTAAAAAGTAGTTAAAAAGCTACCATGCTAACAGTTAACATGCATCAAGTAACACAATATTTGACTCTGAGGTGTAGAACTGCAAAACGAGCTAAAAATCTAGCATGTTGACGTTAGCGTGTTAACGTGGTACCAATAGACTACTAACAGTTAGCATGCATCAAGTAACAAAATATTTGACTCTGAGGTGGCGTACTCGCAAAAATGGTCATGATGTGGAGGTGACGAACCCCAAGATGCAGAGATGACAGGCGGTGTACAAGAAAACATGGTTTTAATGTTCAAAAAAAGGTGAAAACATAAAAGCGTACAAGGCGAAGGCACAACTTAACGCAGGAATAGGGTGACCAGGTGTCCGGATTTAGGCCGGACAGTCCGGATTTTTAATGCCCTGTCCGGCGTCCGGCGCAGCATCAAGCCGGATACGTATTTGTCCTCCTTTTTGAGGCACTAGGCTTGAAGAGCAGAGTTTTTTCATCTTTGCTGGGCTGCAGCGCAATAGCCAATCAAAGACCGTGAAAAATGCCCCCAACGCAGTAACATATCAAATGATTGGCTAAGAGCTGTGTCGGATACAAATCTGCTTATCATTGGTTAAAAAAGTAAACAAGGGTCCATGTGCTGTTGCGCATGACATTGACAGAAAGTTAGCATCATGCCAAAACGCAAGGCCTCGTTTAATTCTGAATGGATAAAAGAGAACGAATTTATAACAAAAAGCAGTCGAGACTCATTCCATGGCTTCTGCACACTTTGTCGATTCGATGTCGACGTAAGTAGTCAGGGGAATGCTGCAATTGAACGGCATGCGGGTGCGCGGATAAACATAAAAGTAATAAACGTGCGGCAAGTACCTCTTCAATGAGGACATTTTTTCGTGAAGTTTCGTCGCCCCTGGATGACAAGATAACCGCTGCGGAGCTGTGCAAGGTGTACCATGCTGTAAAGCAGTGGTTCTCAAATGGTACCCTGGGGGTATGTAATGTAATGTAAGTTCATAAACTGAACATCAAATCAAGTAGGCTATTCCATTCATTACCATAAAGCCAGAGTTTCCCCCATGCAATGATGGTTTGACCCTCACTAAAATGTATGTCAAAAAGAAGTGTGAAAAGAAATGCAACAATGCAATATTCAGTCTTGACAGCTAGATTTTTTGTAGACATGTTCCATAAATATTGATGTTAAAGATTTCTTTTTTTGTGAAGAAATGTTTAGAATTAAGTTCCTGAATCCAGGTGGATCTCTATTACAATCCCCAAAGAGGGCACTTTAAGTTGATGATTACTTCTATGTGTAGAAATCTTTATTTATAATTGAATCACTTGTTTATTTTTCAACAAGTTTTTAGTTATTTTATATATTTTTTTCCAAATAGTTCAAGAAAGACCACTACAAATGAGCAATATTTTGCACTGTTATACAATTTAATAAATCAGAAACTGATGACATAGTGCTGTATTTTACTTCTTTATCTCTTTTTTTCAACCAAAAATGCTTTGCTCTGATTAGGGGGTACTTGAATTAAAAAAATGTTCACAGGGGGTACATCACTGAAAAAAAGGTTGAGAACCACTGCTGTAAAGCATCACCAGTCTTACAGAAGTTTAGACTGCGGCATGAAAGTGGACCGGGAGATTTTCAGTGACTAGCCCACAGCTAAAGGGATGGCCTGTGGCCGAACAAAAGCCAAGGCATTGGGCGAGAACGTCATCGCTCACTATTCAGTACAGGAACATACCGACTACATAAAAGAAAACAACCTACCCTTTTCCGTGGCAACCGACGCCTCAAATAAAGGAACAAACAAGTGTTTTCCCATTGTGGTAAGGTATTTTCACTTTGATGAAGGCATCCAACATGTCCTGTTGGATTTTTATAGTGACAGCAACGAAACGTCAGAAGCCATAACAAACCAGCTGCTGGCAAAACTTGAGATGTCTGGCTTAGAGGTGAAAAACATGTCTGCATATGCAGCAGACAATGCCAGTGTCAATTGTGGCAAACATAACAGTGTGTATCAGAAGCTGAAACTGAGCCAAAAAGATGTGCTCCCTGCAAACTGTTTGGCCCATATTCTGCATAACGCAACCAGATATGCAGCAAGCAGCCTTGATGTTGATGTGGAAAATTTTATTGTGGCATTTTTCTTTTTATTATATATGGAATAAGCGGTAGAAAATGGATGGATGGATGGATGGATGTTAACTACATTTAAGTCCACACATGTTATGCTTTGTGGCACTCTGCACTTGAAAAGATTCATCTCAGTGGTCACTTTTTGAACACCACAATGTATTGAATAAATACAAATACTGTTAACAAACACTTGACTTTAATATTTTTTCCTATTCAGCCACACAAACATCATCTTTAAACCACTCAAAATTGTACTATAAATAAGGTATACCAGAGTCCTATGTA
>NC_084570.2:15067500-15150000 GCF_033978685.3 Nerophis lumbriciformis | reverse complement strand
TTGCACATTATTGATTTATGAATCACTGTATTTGTTAAGAAATATGGCAAACTGATGCGCGCATCAAAAGTCATTCCATCAAAGTTCAAAAGGGAACTCAAAACCGAGAACAATGACAGCCTTTGGGCACGTGCGTTCAGACCTAACCTGGACCACATGGTGCAGTGCAGCCCTCTCCTACCCGCCGGTGCATGACAACACATTGAGCACGTGTCTGAAGAAGACGCTCACTCCATTGCCTCTAAAAGCACAACGGGAGTGAATCAAACAACAAAAGAGGCACTCACGTTCAGGAGCCTCGCACAAAAGAGGAGAGGAGCGCCACCCGGTTCTCTCTGAAGAGACAATAGTGTGCGGCTACAAGAAAGATGGAGTTGCGAGGAGAGGAGTCACATCCACACGGCCCGGCGTACGCTCAAATCTAAACATTGAGCACCTTTTCCTGCTTGTCTCTTCTACCTCCTACGGTTCGCAGCTTTGCCTGCCCTCCCTCCTTCCCTGCCGCCTCCCCTTCAAGCCTTCGGGTTTGGCTTGTCATGTGTTCAGGCTCAGGGAAGCGTAAAGCGGGTGGAGGCGAGACCAGCCCTGCGAGTGCTTTGTCTTGCAGTTTTGGAGACTCGTTTGCTTCCATTATGAGGAACATCCAGCTCTGCTGTCTCTCTTTGTTTACTTCACGGAGTACAGCGTCACCTCCCATGCTGTGTTCAAAGTTACCGCAGAGCAAAATCATCAAATCATAAAGTATTGTATGGTTTTAGTCTTTCATCCGCACGTGAACGGCGTTCTGGGGTCGTAGATGGGGAAAACGTAGATGTTGGAACGCGGCCGCCATCTTGGGCAGGGCGGATGCCGTGTCTATTTACTGCGTTAGATACTGTCACAAACTTTGTTTCTGCTATGGTTCTACTAGGCAGGCCCGGCCCTAATCAATCTGGCGCCCTAGGCAAGATTTTAGGTGGCACATCGGCAGTGAAGTGTATATACTCACAAGAAACCGAATAGCTTTGTCTTTGACCTTTTTTTTTTTTACTTACAACTATACCTAATATATAAAGGGGTGGAAAAGTGACTATTACCTGCAGGGCAAACATTAGCTAACCAGAAGGCAATAATGTAAACAAAAAACACCTGCTTAAAAGATCTAATACAAATGTCCCTGAGGTAAGGTGGGAGTACTGTAATTACCTAACGTTACATTATTATTTTCCATAACAATTTAGCCCCCTCCACAATATTAACCCGACGTTAAAACAGAACTAGCTATTTATTGATTAGCAATTGCCGAATCATGTAACATTAGCTTAATGCTAAAAAGCCAGGTTACTATCACATTCTGTGACAGACAAATAATTTCATGTAGGCTAACGTTACCTACTTGCTACCTCTGTCTTTTCTCGTTTCTCCTCCTCTTCTTTTCTCTTTTTTCTTCCCTGGGCACCTGACAGTTTTGGCCGTTTTGACATCTTGTGTTGATTTTGTGATGTGGTGACGTCCAAAAAGAGTCATGATACGGGAAGGGAGGGGGCGCACCGTGCGGGGGGAGGAGGGGGGGCGTAATGTTGTAACAAATAATATTTCTATTAAATAGGCTTTACTTTGCATTTTAATTAACGTGAGATTATTTTTTTGTATTTAGAAATAATAGTAACAACTTTTTTTTTTTTTTTTTTTTTTCTCCAACATTTGTGGCACTGGCATGGCGCCCCCTGATGGACGGCGCCCTTAGCATTTGCCTATACGGCCTATGCCACGGGCCGGCCCTGCTACTAGGTTTAGTGTTCCCGTTGCTAGGAGCGCTGAGATTACACACCGGCCTATGATTGGCAATTATTGTTCACACCTGCGAGCTATCCCAAGCATGCCCTTACTGCCTATGTTTCAAAGTCAAGGCCGCGGGCCAGATCCGGCCCGCGAATGAATTGTCTATAGCAGTGTTTTCCAACCTTTTTTCAATCAATCAATCAATGTTTACTTATATAGCCCTAAATCACGAGTGTCTCAAAAGGCTGCACAAGCCACAACGACATCCTCAGCTCAGATCCCACATCAAGGCAAGGAAAAACTCAACCCAATGGGACAATGAGAAACCTTGGAGGGGACCTCAGATGTGTTGCTTTGTGTGCAAATTCTTAAATTAAATGTAACTTATCTGAACAATATCCAGTGTTGTGGTATTTCAATTTGACTGGAATCCAGTGTGCTGTGGGGCCCTATTGTAGTGAATCACACCTGAGCCATCATAAATTAATAAAATATTTATTAGACACGTAAACAATGTGATAAAGAACATTTTACATCAATCAATCTAAGGATCTAGATATCTGGTCAGGACACTCCTCACTCTTTTGCCTTCACCTTCATTGTCCATTCCTTTTTGGTGACTTTATATACTCTGGACTTAGACGTTTAGTCCGCGACATACATGGCGGACAATAACTGATACCGTCTGCTTTGCCAGTCCAGAAGCATTCGCCGTTTTCCGTAGTCTTCCCTCGACGACCAGGTAATACACGCGCTACATTTTTTTTTTAACATCCACGGGAGCCCGCATTCTCGTTGTCTCTCCTTCGACAAATGGACAAAGTTTTTCAGTAAGTAGAATCACAGCTGACCTGGACATTGGAAAGTTCTCTTGCCGTCTGAGAAGTGTTGTATCCCAAATAGCTGCAATCGCTTTCTCTTAAGGTATTCATGTGTGATTTCCACAAGCGTCTGTACATGTAGAGGAAGGAGAAACACGGGCATGTCTGGATGACTCACCCCCATATTTCCAGTGGTTAGCTCCGAGTTATGAAACCGCTTTATTATGAAGCTGGCTGTGGCGCGTTCTTTCTGATGTCACTTCCTGTGTGGAGTGCGGCCTTTCTGGCGTCACTTCCTCTCTGAACTCAGTTTGTAAACAATCAATGAGTCTATACAAAGCTAAGACCTGGAGATTCAAGAAATACGCGGTGCACTTACCCATGTAAAACATTATCCAAGGAGGGGGACCTTAAACGATGGTTTAGTGAGGCTGAAACGGGGCTTAGGCTAAATAATTATTTGTTTAAGGGGTTATCCGGCTTAGTGTAGACATGGCCTTATACCGGCCTCACCCTGCTGGATTATTGTTTATTTATTAGCATTAATGCTTTTTCACAATAGCTGTATACTGCAGGTGTAACCCAGGTTAAAATCTGCAAATATACAAGGCGTATGCATAATAGTTTGCGTCCTGTCCCTTTAAATCACCGGTGTATTGCGCACCATGTGACCCTAAGCCCAACCCTAACCCTAACCCTCCCTGTCATTTGATCGCGCTGAGCCAACCGCGTACCAAGCGCGAGTGTTTAACGGCGTATTCCTCATTGAGAGTGTGGGGAAGCCAGCCGACAGCTGTGGACAGGTTCGTGTCTCCATAAAACTTTAACAAATATTCGCTGTTGCGTTTCTTTTACACGGTTGGACTCGTACATTTTTAGTGCTTCCTACTGGGCTGCAGGGAGTCGGTGGCTCATTAAATAGAGCAGCGTTTTTCAACTTTTTTTAAGCCAAGGCACATTTTTTTCATTGAAAAAATCCAGAAGCACACCACCAGCAGAAATCATTAAAAAACGAAACTCAGCAGCAGTAAAAAGTCGTTGTCGCAATTGTTGGATATGACTTTAAAGCATAACTAACCATGCATCAATATAGCTCTTGTCTCAAAGTAGGTGTACTGTCACCACCTGTCACATCACGCCGTGACTTATTTTGAGTGTTTTGCTGTTTTCCTGTGTGTAGTGTTTTAGTTTTTGTCTTGCGCTCCTATTTTGGTGGCTTTTCCTGTTTTGTTGGTGTTTTCCTGTAGCAGTCTTCCTTTGAGCGCTATTTCTCGCATCTGCTTTATTTTAGCAATCAAGAATATTTAAGTTGTTGCTATCCTTCTTTGTGGGGACATTGTTGATTGTCATGTCATGTACGGATGTACATTGTGTACGCGGTCTTTGCTCCACTGTAAGTTTGCTGTCGTCCAGCATTCTGTTTTTGTTTACTTTGTAGCCAGTTCAGTTTTAGTTTCATTCTGCATTGCCTTTCCATAAGCTTCAATGCCTTTTCTTAGGGACACTCACCTTTTGTTTATTTTTGGTTTAAGCATTAGATACCTTTTTACCTGCACACTGCCTCCTGCTGTTTCCGATATCTACAAAGCAATTAGCTAACGGCTGCCACCTACTGATATGGAAGAGTATTACACGGTTACTCTGCCGAGCTCTAGACAGCACCGACACTCAACAACGGCACATTATTTGCAAACTAGAATTACTTGTTTGCAAAAAATAGTTTTACCCCAAATAGGTGAAATTACATAATCTAAGCTAGCGGCTTCGAACATTAGCGTTAGCATTAGTATTAGCATTGTACTAGTTTATCCTCGAGTTTTGCTACGCTAAGTTTGCGGCATGTCTCTTTTTGCGTATTTTGCCTTGTTTAAGGATTAAAAAAGGCTTTTCTTACCTGTCGATTGCATTGTACCATATGTCCCGGCAAGAAATCTGCGTTCAAAGAACTCCGCCTTATTAGTGATTCCCAGAGCCCAAAAAAAGTCTGCGGGCTATAGAGCGTTTTCTATTCGGGCTCCAGTACTATGGAATGCCCTCCCGGTAACAATTAGAGATGCTACCTCAGTAGAAGCATTCAAGTCCCATCTTAAAACTCATTTGTATACTCTAGCCTTTAAATAGCCCCCCTGTTAGACCAGTTGATCTGCCGTTTCTTTTCTTTTCTCCTCTGCTCCCCTTTTCCTTGAGGGGGGGGGGGCACAGGTCCGGTGGCCATGGATGAAGTGCTGGCTGTCCAGAGTCGGGACCCGGGGTGGACCGCTTGCCTGTGCATCGGCTGGGAACATCTCTGCGCTGCTGACCCGTCTCCGCTCGGGATGGTGTCCTGCTGGCCCCACTATGGACTGGACTCTTACTATTATGTTGGATCCACTATGGACTGGACTCTCACAATATTATGTCAGACCCACTCGACATCCATTGCTTTCGGTCTCCCCTAGAGGGGGGGGGGGGGGGGTTACCCACATATGCGGTCCTCTCCAAGGTTTCTCATAGTCATTCACATCGACGTCCCACTGGGGTGAGTTTTTCCTTGCCCTTATGTGGACTTTGTACCGAGGATGTCGTTGTGGCTTGTGCAGCCCTTTGAGACACTTGTGATTTAGGGCTATATAAATAAAGATTGATTGATTGATTGATTGAACACGGTTTTCTGACATCTCCTGCATCTTGGGGTCACAAGGTGTTTTTTCAACGGTTAAAAATCACCATAACTCACTGACTTGTAGACCAGTGGTTCTCAAGCTTGTTGGAGGTACTGAACCCCACCAGTTTCATATGCGCATTCACCGAACCCTTCTTTAGTGAAAAATAAAATGTTGGGTTTTTTTTCAAATTCAAGACAAAGTTATATGTTTTTGGTAACACTTTAGTATGGGGAACATATTCTAAGTAACAAAGACTTCATTTAGAGTTATTTGGTTAGGGGTAGGGTTAGAGGGTTAGGGCCAGGGTTAGAGGGTTAGGGTTATAATAAGGCCATGCCAAATAAGGCATTAATAAGTACTTAATAATGACTAGTTAAGAGCCAATATGTTACTAATTTGCATGTTAATAAGCAACTAATTAATGGTGAATATGTTCCCCATACTAAAGTGTTACCATGTTTTTATACTGGTGTACAAAATGAACCGTGCATGAACATCACCTTGTTCAAAGAACAAAACCAACACAGTGCATAAACTCACAACAAATTACACACCTGCAAATCAGTGTGACTTCTGCTGTTGCCGTATCCGTAATACGCCGATAGGGAGAAGTTTTTATTTACACGATGAGTCGGGTGTGTCTTGACCTCCGCCGAACCCCTGAGCCCGACTCACCGAACCCCTATGGTTCGATCGAACCCAGGTTAAGAACCACTGTTGTAGACCAATTTGGTTTATCATAAATGTCAGACATTATTCTTAGAGATGTGCTGATCGATCGGCCACCGATCAATATGGGTTGATTTTCATGAAAAAATGGACGTAATCGCCATTGCGGATTAATACATTTCATTGCCAATCATAAATGCCAATCCCCTCGGGCTGAAACTGTATTTATTTTTAGCCCCCCAGCTGACAAGCAGCTAGCAGCTAATCACCGCAAATTCCGGACTATAAGTCGCTACGTTTTCTTTACCCTTTGAACCATGCAGCTTATAAGACAATGCGGCTAATTTATGGATTTTTTTCGGCCATAATAAAAAGTAAATACACTGACAATGTGCTCTATTGTTGGTGCTACAATTCCATTTACCGGTAGTGCTTTCAACAGGAAGTAGAGTGACGTTTTGTCTTCTAGCCCTCCATAGCGTCCATACTCGTATGGATTCTTCATTCATCACTTCAAGCAACGTTTGTAAGTTTTACAATATAACTAAAACTGCTTATACTTACTAAACCTTGCCCTGTGTGATGTCTGTAGGAGTGTTTACACGCACGTGTGTACGTGCTATCGCAATGTAATGAATCTAGAGTTGTTAGCATTAGCTAACATGCTAACACATTTACAAGTGTCTGTGTTAGTATTATTAACTAACAACAGCATTATTATTTTGTTTCAGTTTCACAAATTCCTCAGTAAATTAACCAAAACATCCCCGGGGAGTTTTTGAGTCTGTTTAGCTGATTGCATCAAGTGGGTCCATGATGATGACTTCTGTTTTGTTTGATCAGTCGTTTTACTGCCGCATTACAGACACTGTTTGGACACAAATAAGGTATGTAAATAAACATTTGCAGAATTTGTTAAAATAACTTATTTCGCAACATATATATCTGTGGCTTATAGTCCGGTGTTCCTAATATGTGGGGAAAACATTCCCCTAAAATCTAGTGGGTGTGGCTAATATTCCAGTGCGCTCTATTGTCCGGAAAATACGGTATGTGTTTCCATACACAGTGTGGAGCGCTCTTCTAAGATAATAATAATCACCTCCCTTACGGCAAATAAATGGCATTTCTTTGTATCTGAAATAGTATTATCACTGGAGGACGAGGCTGAACATATTTCACACAAAGGAGGAGAATAAGGAACTAGTTCAAATATTGTGTTGATATTGTTAAACTGTCAATAGTACCCGCCATTAATACATTGAAAATTTACAGTTAATACTGAGACGATCTGTCACTTCATTTTTGTTAGTGCTTCCTTGTTTTGTGTTTACTTCTTATCAGTGTTCCTATTTTGTTTCTATTTCCTGCTTGTCCCGCTGAGTGCTGTTTTCCCGTCACCTGATGTTGATTGGCAGCCGGTCCACACCTGGTGCCAATCAACATGTTTCTGTTTATGCCTGTCTCGCGCGCTCCTCAGTGCTCGAAGGATTGACTTTATGTTTGGACCTTCTATGCACGACTGCTTCATTTCCTGTTTGAATTAAATTAAAATCCTCTTACCTGCTCTTCGCTCTCCTGATTCCTGCATCTTGGGGTCACAAATACCGCAGCCATGCGAGCTTCTAGCAAAATACATGTGATATGGATCAAATCAGAATAATAGATTTTAACGCACATTTACACGTCAAGAACAAATCTTAAACTGCTAAATCTAAAAATAGTATAATATAGCCTAGTATTTGACGCGTCTCATCAAGTGTTACTTTGTTTCCTAAAATTGAATACTTAGAATATTATATGAAATACTGCGTTTTATTTAGACACATATTTTTGTTATTTTAGGAGAACTCAATTGATTAAAAAAATAATAAAAAATTAATAAATAAAACATTTAATTAATATTAAATTTAAAAAACACTAACTACATTTTTAAAAGTTTATATGAATGTTAGTTTGCTAGGGATAATTTTTAATGGTGTATTTTATTATCATTTAGTGGGCTTTGGGTTGTGTAACGGAAATATTAGGATTATTTGACAACACTAACTTCGCATAGATGGTCATAAAAATAAAAAATTGATGGTTTCACTTCTTCCGTAAAAAGAGTTGACTGTCCAGTCCGGTCAAAGTCTTCTGCTTTGAAATGACAGCTGCAGACAACAATTTTGGCACAAAATCTCTCCTCCTGAGTGCTGCTGCTCATCTCCGTCTCTTCCTTTTATCTTTTGGAAACACAACCAAAAACACATCCTTCTGATCAACACTCATATTTATGTCGCTATAATTCAGGTATATCATTTATGTTAGCAAATAATGTTAATATTTGTGCCGTGAAACTGATCGGATAGATAATTTAGGAATAACATATTCTACTTAGCACAATTAAAGTGGCTGATTGCCAAATGTCACTATCATTATTGACTCTTATCTCAATAACAAAATATATATATATATATTTTCTGTCCTGACATATGGTTATGGTTATTTCAAACATACTGCTATTAGCACTATGGCAACAAAACCGAATCAACGTATATAAAATAGGCATGCAGCAGAGACGAATTTACAACTATAAATTGCTATTCCGTAAGAAATTGTGTGTGAATCCTGAAAATCTGAAGCTGAACTGAAATGCTAACAGTTAGCACGCTAGCC
Organism: Nerophis lumbriciformis; assembly: GCF_033978685.3. Classification (NCBI taxonomy): domain Eukaryota; kingdom Metazoa; phylum Chordata; class Actinopteri; order Syngnathiformes; family Syngnathidae; genus Nerophis; species Nerophis lumbriciformis. The sequence goes on along the minus strand of NC_084570.2, from coordinate 15,141,446 downwards.
AGATAGCGTCAGGTGCCAAACAGTTAGTTAGTTAGTTTATTATTTCTTCGGTCAATGGTCAACAAAATAAACAAACAGTTTTACATAAACAAACAGATGTACATTCATAAACAAACAGTTGTACATTCATAAATTAAAAAAAAAAAAATGTTGCAGACCGAAAGGATTTAGGCTGAAGTTGAACACTTATTGCGCCTAACCCTATAAACAATGTCAAGTACAAGATGAGCTTCCAAAAAAATGTGAAATTTCCTTTTCACAAAATATTATAAATACACATTGTACACAACATAAATACTGTTCAATTATATACACAGTGAAGGCATGTGAAATATCCTTGTACACATGTTAGTTAAACCTTTGCATCAATTATATACTATATACGTACAAACAATTATACTTCCATTATATTTATATCCCACATTTAGTTTGTAATTAACATTGATCATAGTATTAACTACTGTGTTGATTCAAGAGTGATATATTTTTCCAAGACATTGGTCTTAAAGTGTTTTTTAAATGTGTGAATGGAACTGGAACATTTTAAGGAATCATCCAAGCTGTTCCACAGTTGAACCCCCCTGACAGAAACACATCTACTTTTTAAGCTCGTTCTTATGTTTGCTTTCTGAAACACAGCTGAACCTCTGAGGTCATAGGGAGTCTCCCTCGGTTTGAACCTCTCCGGTAGAGACCGAGGCAGCATGTAGTTATGAGCTTTGTACGTCACAAGAGCAGTGTTGAGGTCAACAAGATCGTGCAGTTTTATTGTTTTTAATTTAATAAACAGAGCATTGGTATGATCATGATAATCCGCATAATTTACAATTTTAATCGCTTTCGAAGTAAGAACATAGAATTGATGTTTGATTTGTAATTGTTACCCCAGATTTCAACACAATAATTAAGATATGGGAGTACGAATGAATTATATAACATGTTAGGAGCCTTTTGATTTACAGAGTTTTTAATTTTATGTAACGTAGCAATGATTTTTGCCATCTTTGTCTTGAGTATATTTATGTACAGTTTCCAATTTAATTTATCATCTATATAGATTCCCAAAAATGTTGAATTGAATACACCCTTTCTATCTCCATATCATCAATTCTTATATGACACTATATGTTAGCAAGCACCAAGTATTAATATGCATGACTCCAGGGTGTATACCTTTGAATATATCAAAGAAAGCTAACATGCTAACAATAACCATATGTCTAGTAACAAAATATATGACTGTGAGGTGTATATCTGAAGAAAATGCCCAAAAAGCCAGCATGCTAATGTTACCATGGTTAGTATCTATCAAGTACCAAAATATCAAACTCTGAGGTGTATACCTACAAAATTAGATAGAAAGCTTGCATGCTAACATCTACATGCTACCCGTTAGCATACACCAAGTACCAAAATGTAATGTTAGCATGCTAGCAATTGACTAACATTAGCAAGGAGATTTTTGACTTTGGAATACTTTGAATCGGTTAGGACATATGAAACATGTTAAAGTTATTAAAAAAAAATGGAATTGGGAAAAACATCCCGCAAAATGTGGAATTCCTGGCAAATAGGGAATTTTGGGACTAAATAAAAAATGGCAGCATGCGTGTCATGAATGAGCCGAACATTTTGGAAGTCCAATGGTTTGAATTTGAATAAAAATGTGGGAGAAGATGGACAAAAACTAGAGCAAAAATAACAAATAAAATACTCTGGAGCATTCACGCAATTACTGTAATAACAATAAATGTCATGTTTTTTAAATACAACAATGTTGTCAAGCTACTTAGCACAAAACATACAGTGGCTGATTGCCAAATGTCACTATCATTATTGACTGATATCTCAATTACAAAATATATTTTTTGTTTTCCTGTCCTGACATATGGTTATAGCGTTAGTTTATTTCGAACATACTTACACGCATGTGCTTGTACTGTACTTACTGCTATTAGCACTATGGCAACAAAACTTAATCAACGTATATAAAATAGGCATACAGCTGAGACGCATTCACAACTATAAATTGCTATTTCGTAAGAAATTGTGTGTAAATGCTGAAAATCTGAAGCTGAGCTGAAATGTTAACAGTTAGCACGTTAGCCAGATAGCATCAGGTAACAAACTGTTAGCATGCACCAATATTAATATGCATGACTCCGGGGTGTATACCTTTTGAAAATATCAAAAAAGCTAACATGCTAACAATAAGCATGTGTCTAGTAACAAAATATATGACTGTGAGGTGTATATCTACCATGAATTGATTAACGTGGACCCTGACTTAAACAAGTTGAAAAACGTATTCGGGTGTTGTGGTCAATTGTACGGAATATGTACTGTACTGTGCAATCTACTAATAAAAGTTTCAATCAATCAATCAATCTGAAAAAAATGCCCAAAAAGCCAGCATGCTAATTTTACCATGGTTACATGCTAACTGTTAGTATCTATCAAGTACCAAAATATCAGGCTCTGAGGTGTATACCTGCAAAATTAGATAGAAAGCTAGCATGCTAACATCTACAAGCTACCCGTTAGCATTCACCAAGTACCAAAATGTAATGTTAGCATGCTAGAAATTGACTAACATTAGCAAGGAGATTTTTGACTTTGGAATACTTTGAATCGGTTAGGACATATGAAACATGTTAAAGTTATTAAAAAAAAATGAAATGGGGAAAAATGTCCCTCAAAATGTGGAATTCCTGGCAAATAGGGAATTTTGGGACTAAATAAAAAAATGTCAGCGAACATTTTGAAAGTCGAATGGTTTGAATCGGATTAAAAGTGTGGGAGAAGATAGACAAAAACTACAGCAAAATAATAAATAAAATACTCTGGAGCATTCACACAATTACTGTAATAACAATTAGTGTCATGTTTTTTAAATACAACAATGCTGTCAAGCTAGAAGGAGTGCATGGAAGAGGGGCGGTATAGCTCGGTTGGTAGAGTGGCCATGCCAGCAACTTGAGGGTTCCAGGTTTGATCCCCGCTTCCGTCATCCTAGTCACTGCCGTTGTGTCCTTGGGCAAGACACTTTACCCACCTGCTCCCAGTGCCACCCACACTGGTTTAAATGTAACTTAGATATTGGGTTTCATTATGTAAAAGCGCTTTGAGTCACTAGAGAAAAGCGCTATATAAATATAATTCACTTCACTTCACAAGGAGTGGATCTTAGCTAGCATTATTTATTTATTAGCCTTTATTACCAGGTAAAATCCCATTGAGATCAAAGATCTCTTTTCCAAGGGAGACCTGGCCAAGAGGGCAGCAGCAAGGTTACATTAAAAACAGTAAACAAATACATAAAACATCACATTTACAACATTAAGACTTGCTCACATAACACATGTGCATACAGTCAAGGTAGACTGCAATCCTTTCACAGAAGCTTTAAACTCATTTAATGGAACACAGGTTTGAAGTTGAAGATTCGATTGTAGGTTATTCCAAGCCTTCGGTGCTGAAAACCTAAATGCTTTCTTGCCCAGTTCAGTTCTTACTTTGGGGACGACAAATTGCAGAACATTCATTGAACGAAGATTGTGACTTCCTTGTTTCTTTGTTAAAAGACAAGACAGATAAGATGGAGTGATACCCAGAATGGTTTTGTAGATGAAAACATACCAATGATTGAGGCGTCGAGCACATAAAGATGTCCAGTTAACCATTGAGTATAACACACAATGGTGAGTAAGGGGAGCGCAGTTGGTGATGAATCTCAGGGCCCCGTGGTACACACTATCCAGCTTGTGGAGACAACCAGCAGTAGCATTCATGTACAACACATCTCCATAGTCAATAACAGGTAAAAAGGTTGTTTCCACCAATTTCTGTTTCACAGTAAAAGAAAAGCAAGACTTGTTTCTATAATAAAATCCCAGTAAAAGTTTCAGTTTTGTTACAACATACTGAATGTGCTCCTTAAAACATTAGCATGTCGCTCCGAGCTCACGACTCCCCTCTCTTCAAGATTGAAAGCATGATCAAACCCACCTGCAAAAGTATGTGTTGTTTGACCACGTGAGGAGCGAAACTATCGCTGGTGTGATGGAAATTGGTCAATCGGGAGAGTTTGATTGGATGAAGAATCGTATTTCACATCTGGTGTTGGTTGCTGGCAATCTACTCCAGATCAGATCTGAACAAATATTAGGACCACACATCCGTGGTCACTCTGACGCCCAAAAATTGTCTGCATTTTTTTTTAGGAAATATTTTATTTTAACCACCTACTCAATAGTTGTCATGTTCCCGGATCATGTTTTTGTTATTTTCTGTTAGTTTTGGACTCCCTTAGTTCCTGTTATTGTGCACCCTTGAGTTTGTTTTAGTTACCATGGTTACTTATTATTTTCACCTGCCTCTGATTGATGCTCACCTGTTTCCCGAGCACTAATCAGAGGCATTATTTAAGCCTGCCTTTGCCGGTCAGTCGGCCTGGCTTCTTTGTTTGCTTCATGCCACAGTTACGTGAGTATTCCTTGTCTTCTAGCCTGTGCTAAATGTTATCTTTAGCTTCGAGTGCGATCGGCACGTTTTTCCTCTGGCTTGTTTTCTGTTTTTGGTACTTGTTTGATTTCTACGAATAAATCATGTTCCTACCTGCACGTCCTGTCCGTAGTTGTCCGTCTGCATCCCGGGGGAATGAACCTTGCAGCAAGCTGCGACCCCCGCACGTAACAATAGTGATGTCAATGGGGTTGTGGAGGAAATTATTCTGTCTGTTAGCATGTGTGTTTGCTAACAGCGCCACTTGTGGTGAAGTAATGTATTACATCATGTTCACCCAGTGCAGGGGTCGGCAACCCAAAATGTTGAAAGGGCCATATTGGACCAAAAAATACCAAATTTAAATCTGTGTGGAGCCGCAAAAACTTAAAAGCCCTATATACACATGATGTAAGTGTCTATATTAGCCATATTAACCTACTATCAAAGGCTGACGCAAATCTATTTTTATTCTACACATTTTTGCAACATTGGAAATCATTAGTAAATCGGAAGCTTCTCACAGGGTGAGAGAACTTCTGGAAATTACTGGCTCAGAATGGCCAAAGGTATAGATGTGTGAGTCCAAGTTAAAGGAAACGGCAGGTTGTCTTCTTTTAAAGGATTTAATACAATCTTCGAATCAGAAATGCAGCCCATATTACATACAGATAATGTGTTATGAGACATGCAAATGTAAATTAAATACACAGAGGACATGAGTAAAGGAAATTAAATGAGCTCAACTATACCTACAAACGAGGCATAATGATGCAATATGTACATACACCTAGCCTAAATAGCATGTTAGCATCGTTTAGCTTGCAGTCATGCATTGACCAAAAATGCCTGATAAGCACTCCAGCAAATCAATAACATCAACAAAGCTCACCTTTGTGCATTCACGCACAGCATAAAACGTTTGGTGGACAAAATGAGACAAAGGAGTGGCATGAATCACGTTTTTCTGTGGCAGCGTCGGAGAAAGTTGTACATGTAAACAAACTATGATGAGTTCAAGGATCGCTGAAATTAGTAGGACAAAACAGTGCTTGCCAAATACTCTCATCAGTGAAGCATGTATAACATAAACAGTGGGATTTCTAACAATTAGGAGGGTTTGTGTCACCTTTGTCCTCCTACAGAAAATATATTAAAACAAAAAATATTTTTCTTTGTTTATCTTTTTACATTTTCACACATCTCTGAAAGAGGTCCAGGGAGCCACTAGGCTAAAGAGTCGCGGGTTGCTGACCCCCGACCCAGAGGCTAAGCGTTAAAATCTTAAAAATAATACTTCTTATTTGCTCTTGTAGTATTAGTTGCTCCATTGAACGGTATCCGCAACATCCTTACAACACATTGATGAGCCTGCAAACATTCCGTGAAGAACTTCCAGTGAGCTTCATGGACAACGTTGGAGATGGTTATAGTGTTTCCATGTTAAGTGTTTACGGTTTAAAAGTGAACCAAACAGGTCAAGGCTAAGAGTTTCCCATCTTTATCTTCTTTCTTCTCGGCCGGGTTTCTACAGACAGAAGGTCAGATTGGTGTCGACCCAATTAGCCCATCTCCACAGCAGGGGGAAAAAAGCATGTTATTTACATTCCATATTTTTTTTTCAGAACCAATATGCTGAAATTAAAGTGAGCTAAAGAATTTATTTCTGTATAAATTGTGTGTAAACGCTGATAAGCCAAAGCTGACCTGAAACGCTAACAGTTCGAACATCGGCCAGACAGCATCTATTAACAAAATATACGACTCTTAAGTGTATTCCTGCGAAATGAGCTCATCTTGAATAGCTAGCATCAGCATTAGCATTTAGCACACAAACGGGCAGCATCGGTCAAGTATTAAAATATATGACTAAATTAGCTAATCTTGAAACAATAACATGATAACATTAGCATGCTAAAACTTTAAATTTAGCATGCTAACAGGTAGCATTGGTCTAATTTAATGAAAAAATTTAACTTGAAGGTGTGTTTATACCTGCGAAATGAGCCAATCTTAAAAAAAAACTAGCATGGTGAAGTTCGCATGTTAACATTTGGCACCGGGCAAATATCAGTAAGTCAAATATCAATACAATGCGGCCATGTTTCAGAAAATTGCCTTTTCAAAACCGATTTGGCCTGTTTTAACTTTGATTTATACCTGAAGACTGATATCCTCATCTCCCACAGCTCTCCCTGCACTGTGGCCTATTAACTATAATCCTAATTACCTCCCTGCTTGGCACACAGCATCAAGGGTTGGAATTGGGGGTTTATTCACCAAAATGATTCTCGGGCGAGGCCACCGCAGTTGCTCACTGCTCCCCTCACCTCCCAGGGGATGAACAAGGGGATGGGTCAAATGCAGAGGACACATTTCACCACACCTAGTGTGTGTGTGACAATCATTGGTACTTTAACTTGAACTTTAATTAACCAGAAACTTTAAATTGAAATCAACCTTACTGTTTTCTCTGCTGGCTCTTCTGTCTCATCCTCTGCATCTGTGTTCTCAGTTTGGGTCTCTTCTGCATCTCTGTCCTCAATAGCCACGTGTACATGGACAAAATTTGATCTGATCATCATTGGGATTAGAACGTTCCTGAGTACATGGTCCCTGAAAATAATGATCTGATTATGACGTGCGTTTTCATGCATCACCCCTTGAATCGGAATACCTTACTTGGACATGCGCAGAACATAACATTAACGGAAAGATGTGTTAGTAATTGTGCTATGGCGCCATCTTTTGGACGAGTCCGCTTACTGCAGGGGCTGAAGAATAAACAGGGATTTCCGCTGTAAAAAAACATGACTCAGTGCTTGTCCGACGGTATCACAGTATTTATTCATGATATTTTCCTTCTGTTCACTGCTTTTGTTTTACCTCTTTTTTTAAATGGAGCTGTTCTGTGCATTTTATGTTGTGAAATGTACGATTTGCCAAGAAATCTTCATGATACAACATTCTGTGTATGTGTTTGAGGCTCGCAGTTAGTACTTGGAGTAGCTCGTTGAGACGACAGCTGGATGCCTTCGATACATGACACTCTATACTATACTTTTGTTTTTGCTAATCTCGATTGTAAACAACAACAAACATGTGTTTCATTCCGAGACTATTACATTTAGTCCCCCTCGACCACCAAAGTATAGCTGACATCAAAGACATGCGCAGTCAGGATAATTCCAACACGAATTTTAGAAGACACGTCTTCATCTGCTCCAATCCGAATGACTATCAATATAAACCACTCGTCTCGATCGGAATTACATTTTGATCGGAACGTGTGATCGGGTCAGAATATTCCGAATGGCGTGTTCACGTGCTTATGCTTTTAGTCCGATTAAATTTGTTCATGTGGACATAGCTATTGTCCTCAATCTCAATATCTTACGAACTCGCTTCATCTTCAAGTTGTCATGATCCGTGGTCCGGATCATATCTTTGTTATTTTCTGTTAACTTTGGACTCTTTTAGTTCCTGTTTGTGACATTTGGTTACCATGGTTACTTATTAATTCCACCTGACTGAATAGTGTTCGCCCGCTCACCTGCTTCGCGAGCACTAATCAGAGGCATTATTTAAGCCTGCCTTTGCCAGTCAGTCGGCCTGGCGTCATTGTTCGATTCATGCCGTGTCCACGTAAGTCGTGTTTATTTCATGCCACAGTTTCGTGTTTGTTCCAAGCCATAGTTTATGCTGTTTGTTTCATGCCACAGTTTTGTGTTTGTTCCACGCCATAGTTTATGCTGTTTGTTTCATGCCACAGTTTCGTGTTTGTTCCACGCCATAGTTTATGTTTGTTTACCTCATGCTCTGCCAAGATTTCTTGAGAAGATTAAAATCATCTCCTACCTCACGTTGTCGTCCGGAATTGTCCGCCCTGCATTCCCGGGAGAACGACCCCGCAGTGAGCCGCAAACCCCCACGTGACACCAGTGTTCCCAAAACCTCAGTAAGGAAAGTAGCTATTGGCTGTCATAGAAGTCGCTAGATGACATCATTGGCTCATTTGCATAATTGATTACAATGACCGTCGTAGTAGAGGAATAACGTAAAAAGTGAGTTAAAAAATGAAAATTATGATTAGAACTGCGAATTGATGTTCTTCTGTGGATTCTAAGTTGTATTTTTCTTTGTTAGAGTATTGTTTTTTTTTTTCAAAAGACTTAAGGGTTGTGATATTCACGACCGAACCAAATCTGTTGACTGGCTCATCAACATGAACAATGTGGTTGTTTTTATTTGAAGCATGACAGTGATGACACACTCATTTACATCTCACTCTGTCCATCAAGGCAGAAACAGCGGCAGCTTTGCACAGAGTGGGGGGTGTGTCTCCTCTCTGCTTTGACAAGAATCGAATGGAACTTTATTGTTATTGCCTTTAAAAGCACAACAAAATGCATTTTCAGTACGAGCAGTCCAAGAGCAGACATTCAGTACCGCTTGTAAGTTGAGGAAATTAACTGCAGAATGATACCCGCTTTCATGTTTCCAAACGTCCAAAAAGTCCCTAGATTCGTTACGAGTTGCTTTGGATGAAAGTCACTCAGAGGAGTTGAAAAGATACTATTTAGCGATAACGTCCCCAAGTTGATTACACTGCGCTGTGTGAAAGATAGAGATGCCAAGACCCGCCTTAGGTCGCTTCTGATTGGATAAAATTGCGTGGTTCTGTGTTTGGCTAGATTTAGGCATAAGAACTTATGGATTGGTCTGTGATCGGTTACTTTGGTCAGTCTATCAGTTACTCAAAATACGGTATGTCGCGAGGGAAAAAAAGTCTATTGTCATGAAAAATATAAATATAGAGTAGTGAATGGGGAAATATAAGCGTGAGAAATGTCAAGTGTGGCGTGTGGCGTGAGAATGGGTTGAATCACGTGACGCTCACGCGCAAAGCGTGAGGCTTGGCAGCTCTGTCAATATATGAATCTTAAAAACATGTTAAAGTTATCATGCTAACAGATAGCATTGGTCAAGAAATCAAAATATATGACTTTACACCTGAGAAATGAGCTGATCTTGAAAAGCTAGCATGCTAACAGGTTAAGGTTAGCATGCTAACACGCTAAAGGTAGCAGGCTAACAGGTAGCAATGGTCAATAAAAAAAATTTTGATGACTCTAGGGCAGTGGTTCTTAACCTTGTTGGAGGTACCGAACCCCACCAGTTTCATATGCGCATTCACCAAACACTTCTTTAGTGAAAAATAAAATAAACAATTTTTTAAATTCAAGACAAAGTTATGTTTTTTTTACTGGTGCACAAAATGAACCGTGCATGAACATCACATTGTTCAAAGAACAAAACCAACACACAACAAATTACACACCTGCAAATCAGATGGAAAATTAGAGGGAACATTTTTCGGGGGTATCCATGATACGCCAATAGGGAGAAGTTTTTATTTACACGATGAGTTAGGTGTATCTTGACCTCCGTGGCAGAGGCTCCGCCAAACCCCTAAAGCCGACTCACCGAACCCCTAGGGTTCGATCGAACCCAGGTTAAGAACCACTGCTCTAGGGTGTAAAACTGTGAAATAATCCATTCTTGAAAACTATCACGCTTTGATTGATTGATTGAAACTTGTATTAGTAGATTGCACAGTACAGTACATATTACATACAATTGACCACTAAATGGTAACACCCGAACAAGTTTTTCAACTTGGGGTCCAAGTAAATCAATTCATGGTAACAGGTATCATCAGTCAAGTATCAAAATATATAACAAATGCAAAATAAGCTAGCACGCTAATGTTAGCGTGATAGAATTTAGCATGTATGCAATACACGAATATGTAGTACTTTCTTAAAGGGGAACTGCACTTTTTTTTTTTTTTTGCCTATTGTTCACAATCAATATTCAATTCATTATTCACCTATTGTTACAATCATTATGTCAGACATAACAACGGATGTATTTTTTTCTAATGCATTCTAAATATCAAATACATTCGATCAAAAGTCCGCTCACAATGAAGCCTATGGGAGCTGTTAAATTCTGCCTATAGAAACCATAAAAAGAAACCTCCAAACACCTCCATTACAGTTTTATATACATGATGTAAGTATATATGTAATGCAGTAACGGGCACATTTATAATAACATTTTATGTTTACGTATTTTGATCATTTTAAGCATACACAGCACTTGATTTAAAAAACACATTACGTTTCTGTTTTTTTTCTTCATCACTGATTTCTGCTCACTGCAGACTTTATGAGTGCCAACAAACATAATGAAATATCACTTACTGTACAAGGTCTGCTGTCATTAGGATGTCGACTGCTAGGATGTTCATATATTCCCCTTTAGATGAACCATATCTCATAATCCTCACAAAGAAGAGGATAGAACAAGAGCTTTTTGTGTCGTCCTCGCCAGTTCCAGGTCCTAAATGGCTGTCGAATTGTCCCAACTTGTTGGATTATGGCTCTTAGGGGTTTTCATGCAAATTTCTCTAAAATAAAGTTAGCATGCTAATGTTAGCATGCTAGCAAATTGCAAAGTGTGTGATCAGCGTCCGATTCAGGGCTTTTACAACTTAAACGTTACTTAGGAGCATTTGGTATTAGTTAATGCTTGTAAAAGATCTGACCTGATGGCATGACACATTTCACGCAAGGGATCAGTCAAAAAGAACACTAAATATCTGCTTCTGTTAACCACTTGAATAAATCAGGAGTACACAAAGCGCAGAGCTTGTGATGTCCTCGGGGATGAACTGTGGGAAGTATATCACAGCAGACGGCCTCGCATGCCAGATATTCAAGTGACGGCCGGGGTTGCCTTCAGTCCGTGTAACAGAAAACACGGTTGACCTACTTTGCCCTTGTTAGTGCAACGCTGTTCACGGCTTTCCAGTCTGTTGGCGATCCTACACTACTTGCACAATATTTGCTGACACTGACATTGACAGTCCCTTTGCTGCAGAAAATGTGGATTTTGGATCTCAGGCGTTATTTGGACAGCAATTCCCTCGTTATCCTCTGATGCTGGAATGACCACTGTGCGTGTTACCCAGTGTGCTTTTGTAAGCCTTCATAACCCCAGGCCAGGCTGCCAGGCTTTAGTGCAAGCATGAAGGGAAGGGCAAGCATGTCATGATGGCGAACTAATAGGCGCCGGCTTTTTCTGTCCAACTCTCTCGACTCCTAATCTACATGTAATGATTGTTTACAGTCATGGTCAAAAGTTTACATACACTTGTAAAAAACATAATGTCATGGTTGTCTTGAGTTTCCAATAATTTCTACAACTCTTATTTTTTTGTGATAGAGTGATTGGAGCACATACTTGTTGGTCACAAAAAACATTCATGAAGTTTGGTTCTTTTATGAATTTATTATGGGTCTACTGAAAATGTGACCAAATCTGCTTGGTCAAAAGTATACATACAGGAATGTTAATATTTGGTTTCATGTCCCTTGGCAAGTTTCACTGCAATAAGGCGCTTTTGGTAGCCATCCACAAGCTTCTGGCAAGCTTCTGGTTGAATGTTTGACCACTGTTCTTGACAAAATTGGTGCAGTTCAGCTAATTTTGTTGGTTTTCTGACATGGACTTGTTTCTTCAGCATTGTCCACAAGTTTAAGTCAGGACTTTTGGGAAGGCCATTCTAAAACCTTAATTCTAGCCTGATTTAGCCATTCCTATACCACTTTTAACGTGTGGTTGGGGTCATTGTCCTGTTGGAACACCCAACTGCGCCCAAGACCCAACCTCTGGGCTGATGATTTTAGGTTGTCCTGAAGAATTTGGAGGTAATGCTCCTTTTTCATTGTCCCATTTACTCTCTGTATCAGATTGATACCCAAATTTGTGGTATCATCCAAAGCTATTGTAAAGTATCAAACAACAGAAGAATAAGTGATTATTACATTTTAATAGAAGTGTAGATAGAACATGTTAAAAGAGAAAGTAAGCAGATATTAACAGGAAATGAACAAGTAGATTAATAGTTCATTTTTTACCACTTGTCCTTAATAATGTTGACTAAATAATAGAATGATAAATGACACAATATTTTACTGCATATGTCAGCAGACTAAATTAGGAGCCTTTGTTTGTTTACTTACTACTAAAAGACAAGTTGTCTTGTATGTTCACTATTTTATTTAAGGACAAACTTGCAATAAGAAACATATGTTTAATGTACCCTAAGATTTTTTGTTAAAACAAAGCCAATAATGCAATTTTGTGGTCCCCTTTATTTAAAAAAGTACCGAAACACATTTTGGTACCGGTACCGGTACCAAAATGTATTAATATTGGTATCGGGACAACACTAGTTCAGACTGATCACAGAACGCTACTTTGAGACACCAAAATATTTTTACAACCACACACAATATTCAATAATGATTTCCCCATCCCAGTTTCCCCACCAGTGAGCGTTTTACACGAGGAGACAAATCCATGCGGTGACTTGCAGAAGGTCAAAGGTTGACGTCTCTGTCCCTGCCGGTGATGAATAAAGGCCAAAGGAATGCCATGCGTTCATGCATGGACAAATGGACATTACATGTGCAGGACCATCTGAAGGCTGAGCTGTGATCTTGTTGCAGACCACCATTTAGTTTCCAAGTTGTGTGTGGGTTTTTTACAGGTTATGAAATTTCCACATACCTAATAACCCAGTGCGCCTAATGTACGTTATAATTTTGGTTGGGCTTACCGACCTCGAAGCTATTTTATTTGGTACATAGTGAAATGAGAAGTGTGACCAGTAGATGGTAGTCACACATAAGAGATATGTGTAGACTGCAATATGATGGCAGTCACACATAAGAGATTTTTGTATACTGCAATATGATGGCAGTCACAGAAAAAAGATATGTGCAGACTGCAATATGATGGCAGTCACACATACGAGATCTGTGTAGACTGCCACATGACTCAAATAAACAACACCAACATTTTAAATGTTCCATTGAAAGTATAGAACATTACACACGGCACTCAAAAATCTATCAAAATGTTTTAGTACGACTTTGGTAAGCTATGAAGCCGCACCGCTTGATGGATTGCACTGTGCTTCAACATACGAGTATTATTATGGTGTGTGTATAAGGTAAGACATATTATCTGGCGTTTTGTTTCGCAATATTATGCAAAAGCAACTTTTCTTATCTTCTGGTACCTGCTGATAAAGTCCAAATAGGGCCCTGGGGGGCGGTAGATAACAGCCAGGTAGAGAGGCAGCGGTGTGACAGACCTCATAGTAAGCACCTCAAACGATTTATATTTATTATTTAGGTTAGGGGTAAGGTTAAAGTTTTCATTGTATATTAGTGCGACCCCCCCCCCCCCCCCCACCCTTTTTAAGGGGACGGGCAATATGTGCATTCGTATAGTTAGGAGGAGATGCCTCATTTAGCGCAAAAAAATTGCCTGGTTTGAGCCAGGTTTCGCTGAGACCAATGACGTTAAGATTGTTGTCTCTAATGACCTCATTAACTAATAACGTTTTGGGAGACAATGATCGTATGTTTAAAAAGCCCATATTATAGGTAGTGGGCTGTTTTGAGGAGTTTTTGTTGAAATTATCCGTAGTAGCAATATTAATAATGTTGCGGTTTTTTATGCGTAGTACACTTTAAATCATTTCGACCATATCTAGGAATTGATATGACGGGAATTTTCAGATTGTTTGCTTGGTGCTGCGATAAACTGAACGCATCATAATTTGTATAAAAAACAAAAACTATGATTTTACTCAACAGAACAGCAACAATGCAAAAATATCCATTTTAAAAATGATTTTGTTCATGATTACCTACACGATTTTAGCTCAGTAGTAAGCACGCCCGTCTCTCCCAACAGCAGCCAGGGAGAGTACACAATCGCTACGCTCTCTGTGATTGACAACTATGAACGCCAATCATTTGTCAAAATCGGGGGCCTCTATTGGCTTCAGCCTGGGAAAGCCCGTGCATTAAGGTGGAAAAGGCCTGCAATTCCCTATTGAGATCATGTTGAGAGCTTTAAAAAAGAAAGAAAAAATCCACTTCCCTTCATGGTTTTTTAATGCCCTCCGATATCAGTGATGTATTTCTACGTCTGTAGAAGTCTTTATTTTTACTTTTACCTCTGGACAATGCAGCCTCGTGGCTCTCAGGAAGCATTAAGATGCGTCCGTCAGAGGAGACGATGATCTCAGGAGGAGATCTTTAAGGCTCTCAAAACCTCCCATGAAATGTTAAACGCCTTTTATCGGACTGCTAAACAAGCTCACGGCTTTGACTCGGCGGTATGCAACATTTTTGTTCCATTTGTACCTTGTTGGAGTTGACACGCCAGAACGGTGAGCGGTGTGTGCGGAAAGTGTGAGCTTATCGTATTTTTATTTGAAATCATATCATTATTTAGCGACTGTAAGGAACGTGTTGTGTTTTTTTATTCAAATCAGTGACATTAGAATGCTTGTAAAGGTTAAAAAACTGCTGTCAGAGATATTTTGCTTATGCAGAACAGCTAAACCAGGGGTGTCAAACTCATTTTAGATCGGGGACCACATGGAGGAAAATCTACTCCGAAGTGGGCCGGGCTGGTAAAATCACGGCACGATAACTTAAAAATAAAGACAACTTCAGATGGCTTTCTTTGTTTAAAAATAGAACAAGCAAATTCTGAAAATGTACAAATCATAATGTTGTTGGTTTTTTTACACTTACATGTTGCGGTTAATAGTATTCTATCTTTATTTGTCATTATTTATACTTTCTGAATAAAATATGTGATAATGTTCATCAGTCAACTCATTGGTGTTAATTTTCCATCTATCAAGATAAAAAAGTAATATCAAATTAGAGGATGTTATTTATGTAGTTTGATCATTTTCCTCGACTGGTACACTAACTTTTTTTTTATTTTTATGTAGCATCATCTACAAAGATACAAAGAATTGCTATTGCGACATCAAGTGGACACATTTGGAACAGCAGTTTGTTTTATTCAAAAATTTCAACACGTTTTTGTACTTAGCAAACTCATCCCGCGGACTGTTTGCGGTCCTGATATACTTACATGTTGCGGTTAATAGTATTCAGTCCGTGTACCTTCCGTTCATCCATCCATCCATTTTCTACCGCTAATTCCCTTTGGGGTCGCGGGGGGCGCTGGAGCCTATCTCAGCTACAATCGCCACCTCATCGCAGGGCCAACACAGATAGACAGACAACATTCACACTCACATCCACACACTAGGGCCAATTTAGTGTTGCCAATCAACTTATCCCCAGGTGCATGTCTTTGGAGGTGGGAGGAAGCCGGAGTACCCGGAGGGAACCCACGCAGTCACGGGAAGAACATGCAAACTCCACACAGAAAGATCCCGAGCCCGAGATTGAACCCAAGACTACTCAGGACCTTCGTATTGTGAGGCAGATGCACTAACCCCTCTGCCACCGTGAAGCCCCTTCCGTTCATTTTATTTCCAATTCTGAAACACAAATCAAAAAACAAAGTTAGGGCCGTTTTTTGATTTTTACTATATATGGCAGATTTGAAAACAAACAAAAAAGGGTCGATTTTCATTAAAATATTGCCATAAATTTGATTTTGTGCTGGTTTTTCTTTTATGGATTTCAAATTTTACAGATTAACACAAAAATCGAATACATGTTCATCCAAAATGCAAACATGCGTGGTTATCTGTGTGATGAGAAATTGAACCGGAAGCAGTATTTTAGCTTTGCCTTTGCGTTTAGCATGTTTTTAGCATAACGGTAACACATTTGTTCAGCAGGAGCATACTTGCCAACCCTCCCGGATTTTCTGGGAGACTCCCGAAATTCAGCGCCTCTCCCGAAAACCTCCCGGGACAAATTTTCTCCCGAAATTCAGGCGGAGCTGGAGGCCACGCCCCCTCCAGCTACATGCAACCTGAGTGACGTGTCGACAGCCTGTTTTCACGTCCGCTTTCCCACAATATAAACAGCGTGCCTGCCCAGACACGTTATAACTGTAGAATGATCGAGGGCAAGTTCTTGGTTTCTTATGTGGGTTTATTGTTAGGCAGTTTCATTAACGTCCTCCCAGCGCGGTAACAACACGCAACAACAGCAGTCACGTTTTCGTCTACCGTCAAGCAGTTCGTCTGCCATAAACAGCAATGTTGTGACACTCTTAAACAGGACAATACTGCCATCTACTGTACATGCATATGTGACAATAACATCTAGGGCTTTTAGAGAGTGCACAACTGCGCACACAACAAGGAGACGAAGCAGAAGAAAGAGGAAGATACAGCCATGGCGACGCCGACGCCGATGATGAGTAAGATGAAGAAATACGCTTGTAAGTTCCAAGCCGCAGCTGCGATTGGACCTGGATAGCCTCCGGGAAGAAGTAGTGGACTACCAAGTGCTTGGCAGTGAAGATCTTCCTCAGGAAGCAAAGATTGACCGGTTTTGGGCCATGCTAGGGAGAGATGGAAGATTCCAGACTCTAGTGCATTTGATGAAAGCACTTTTGTGCGTGCCACACAGCAATGCATCATCAGAGAGGGTGCTCAGCATGGTTAGAAAAATAGTGACAGAGAATAGAACAAGGATGGACAATTGAACCTTTAGGGGGTGATCAAGGGTGATGGGTCAAATGCAGAGAATAATCTCGCCACACCTAGTGTGTGTGTGACAATCATTGGTACTTTAACTTTAACTTTTTTAACTTTAACTCAACAATGAGTAGATGAGTGTTATGTGTGTGTATATGTGTAAATAAATAAACACTGAAATTCAAGTATTTATTTTATTTATATATATATATATATATATATATATATATATATATATATATATATATATATATATATATATATATATATATATATATATATATATATAGCTAGAATTCACTGAAAGTCAAGTATTTCTTATATATATATATATATATATATTCTAGCTGTAAATATACTCCTCCCCTCTTAACCACGCCCCCAACACCGCCCACGCCCCCCCCCCGACCCCCCCACCTCCTGAAATCGGAGGTCTCAAGGTTGGCAAGTATGAGCAGGAGTCCTATTGTCGTTCAAAAAATTGTCTTTAAATAGTTGTCCAACTTTTGTTTCAGAAATGAATCTAGGAAAAAAGCGGCTCAAAATGTGTTTATTGATTTGCATTTAAGAATTCGAAATAGAATGAACGGAAGGTACACGGACCGTATTCTATCTTTATTTGTCGTTATTTATACTTTTTAAATAAATGATGTGATAATGTTCATCAGTCAACTCATTGGTGTTAATTTTCAATCCATCAAGATAAAAAAAATAATATCAAAATCACATTACAGGATGTTATTTGTGTAGTTTGGTCATTTTTCTCGACTCGTGCACTAACATCATGTGGTTTATTTTTTTTTACATGTGTAGCATCATCTACAAAGATACAAAGGATTGCTATTGCGACATCTAGTGGACACATTTAGAACAGCAGTTTCTTCCACTCAAAAATTACGGCTCATTTTTAGACTTAGCAAACTCATCCCGCGGGCCGTATGTTTGACACCGCTGAGCTAAACTCTTGAGAAGGTGTCAGGTCACGTAAATTACATTAAAAAAAACAAACATTTAAGGAGCTTACATTTTGAGCATGCGATTTGTTGATGACGTGCACACACCGGTGTGGAAGAATAGAAGCTAAAGTACAACACGACTAAACCTGCAGACTTTCAATCTGGTCAGAGGGCTATTATAAGGGAGACAACCTAATATGGACTCAACTTACATACACACACACACACACACACACTCTCTTCGTCACTTTTTCCGCTTTCCTCCCAGCAGCCTGTGGCCTTCTTTTGGCATCTTCTTGAGCTGCAATTTTCCAGGAGTCGCCTCTCCGTCAAGATAGTTTGAGTAGAATTTTCCCTTCCATGTCATGTATCCCAGTGTTTTTTGACCGCCCAAAAATATGTGTTTCTTAGCTGTGGTCCGTACGAGTCGCAGTGGTACTCTGTTGTAATGCACTTTACCACCACCAGTGGCAGTCATGACAACATCAAACAAACTGAAGAAGTCTGGAGCTAACGTCATAGAGAAGTTACTGAAGTGCAAAAATTATGACTAAAGTGGTGAAGCTGTAATTTTATTTCCACTTAAATTTTATTGACAGTTTAGTTACAATGTTTGTTTACAACATAAATGTGTGAATGTTCCAAAGCATTCACACATATGGTTTTGTACACCAAAATGTATCTATTAAACTTCAACTTCATCGTCTTCTTCTCTAGGTTTTGGCGCACTCTACCTTCCACATTTTTCATCCGATTCAAACCGTTCTAACTTCAAAGTGTTCAGCCTATTCGGAATCGCGGGCTTTCGCTTGACAAAAATTCCAGGTTTTCTGGGACATTTTTCCCATTCAAAGAGAATTGGCCATTTTTCAAACTTCCACCATTTCCAAATTATTCAATCGATTCAAACAGTTCCACCTTCAACATATTCCACCATCCTGGATATTCAAATTATAATTTTTCCAAGTTCAAAAAAATTCCAGTAATTCCCATAATTACCAGTTTTCAAAACCCTATTTTCACCCAATTTTCTGTCGACTACTCCTCCCACATTTTTTAACCCACTTTAACCGTTCCACCGTCAAAACATTCTTCTTAATCAGGACTAAGTTGTTGTTTGATCTGGAAATATTCTCGGTTTTCCCGAAATTCCTGGAATTCCTTGATACCATTTCTCAATTAAAAATGTTAAAAATTCCAACACCAACCATTTCAACTCATTCAGAACATTCAAGTCTTTAACATTTTCCAAAAAATTCACGCTTTTCCAAAATGTCCAAATTTCCATTAAATGTCCATTAAAATGAATGGGACATTTTTCAAAGTTCCACAACTCCCACATTTTTCATTCGAAAAATGTGAGGTGGAAAAGTTGGGCCCCAAGGTAAAAATGTTAAGAACCTGTGGTATACTATGTGTTATATTACTGTAGTTGTTGTATGTAATTTCCCCTTTAGGGTGTCCTTTCAGTACATTGTTGCCGTATTTTTGCCATCATTTTTTTTTTTTATTGTAGTATACTCCATTGCACATGAATTTTCCCAAAAGTTTTTTTTTTCATGTTAAATTTTAAATTAAATAAAGATAATGAAAACAAGTAAAGTTTTCTTCAAAATTAAAATTGATGTACCATATTAGGTTCATTTAAAGAATGGTCAGCTTTTTTCCTACTGTTGCTGATTATTGTTTATTGTGTTGAGTAATATCACTTGACCAAGCTTTTGTACAACGGTCCACACTTCAAAATAATAAAAGTATGTTTGATTCATGCTGATATCATATCGGGTTAATATCAGTATCGACCGATACACAAGGCTGCAATATTGATATCGTATCGGTATTTTGTAATATTGGTATTTCGGGAAACCAAAATTATTATTGGCCTGATCTGCTAAGATCCAAGCACATTCATGTTATCATTTTTTGCTATGTTTTCAAACAAGACAAACACGTACCGCCTTTTGGGGGCCTTTTGAAAGCAGTCCAGCAGTGGATCTACAACAAGGGTGTCCAAACTACGGCCCGCGGGCAAAGTGCAGCCTGCCACTGTCATCGGTTTTGCCCGCGAGACGTCATGAGTTTATTAAGGAATCTGGCCCGCAGATGTCTTTCGAAATTAATATTATATATCTGCCAATCTGCCACCATCTAGACAATGTGAGTATATCAAGACAATGACCATGATTTGTGCGATGAAGTGGATATAGAATAGGCCTTTGTAGTCATTTGCACATTAAGAAAAAAGAAATATAGCACAGCATACACTTGTATGACCCAATCCACACAACCTTCCCTACTCAAACAAAAATGCAACCAACACAAACTGGTCACACATAACACAACATGCTCACTGAACTTTGTGGATAAAAAAAAAAATGTCCATGCACGATAAAAATGTTCTAAATTACACCTATTTAAATCCATCACAATGCATGCTGGGAAAATGCGAAATCCTCTCTCCACACTTATCCATGTTTGGCGCATTTAGCTGCTTAATAATTCTGTTTGATTACAAAACTTTAAGGAGGTTGTCACGGAAGTAAACAAGGTAGTAGTTGAAATGTCATATACTCTTAATATAAAATTATATTTATTATATTAATACAATATGTACACACATATATGAATAGTCTAATATATATATATATATATATATATATATATATATATATATATATATATATATATATATATAGTAGGGCTGCAACTAACGATTAATTTGATAATCGATTAATCTGTTGATTATTACTTCGACTAATCGATTAATAATCGGATAAAAGAGACAAACTACATTTCTATCCTTTCCAGTATTTTATTGAAAAAAAACAGCATACTGGCACCATACTTATTTTGATTATTCTTCCTCAGCTGTTTGTACATGTTGCAGTTAATAAATAAAGGTTTATAAAAATTGAAAAAAAATTGAAGAAATTTTTTTTTTTAAATAAATAAATAAATTGCCTCTGCGCATGCGCATAGCATAGATTTAACAAATCGATGACTAAATTAATCGCCAACTATTTTTGTAACAAATTTTAATTGATTAGTTGTTGCAGCTCTAATATATATATATATATATATATATATATATATATATATAATAATTTTGGTGATTTAACCCCCAATTCCAACCCTTGATGCTGAGTGCCAAGCAGGGAAGTAGTGGGTCCCATGTTTATAGTCTTTGGTATGACACGGCCGGGGTTTGAACTCACGATCTACCGATCTCAGGGCGGACACTTTAACCACAAGGCCACTGAGCAGGTTTAGTTCCCATAACACAAATCATTGGCATTAAGGTATAGATATCAGTCCTGCTGCTGGGTTGTTGCCTTGTTAAGGTCCCATCCACTTTTATCCACCGTTGTCTGGTGTCATGTTCTTGACACTGTGCTAGAAGACACGACATACCTGCAGGCTGACGATACCATTAGTGGTGGGAACACTGGAAAAATGCAAAATTAGAATTAGCCAGAAAGTATGAGGGGATAGAAAACTGTTGCCACATCCTACAAAACTAGTCTAACTGAATAATATTCCGGAAGCATGATTGATCAGTTACACTGGGATGGTTTTAGCTTCAGGGATCAAAGAAGACCGACGGACAGTTTTTCTAAATATGCAGCCATTACCGTGGCAACAAAAGGCTGATGAAAAACGTCATATGTCAGAGGCGGGAAGCTCATAACAAGTTGGTGCCACAACCAGAGAGCTCTGCTAAGGACTCCTGTGCCCTGCTGCTACTGTAACTAATTCATGAGACATCCTTTTCTTTGAAAAATCAAATGGAAAAGCAAGATGAGAAGGGAGAACAAGCGAGATCCTCCACATTCAAAGGTTAATATGGCAGCTGTGTTGGTATATGTAGCCCATTGTTAGTGCGTGTGACTTCATTTTCTCAACCCCGCATAATGGCGATTGCCGTTTGCAAGAAGAATGTTAAAATGTTGAACTAAAACAAGTAGTGGAAGAAAAAAATATGAGGAAAAGGGCAAAATACATATCTCAGTAATGAAATAAAGCACCAGTTGTAGTCTACTTTGTCAGGGTTTTTTTTTTACAGTGTACTGTAAAGTTGATAGCTAGCTTGCTATAGCGTGATTAGCCTCAACATGCTATGCTAATTAGTAATCAATCAGTTTTATATTACTGTTATGGATCATTTGTAGGGATTAAAGTCAGTATAAGTATGTGTTGACAATATTGGCCTAATTAACACATTTACTGTTTGTTTACATCCGGCTAGCTAGCTAACAAATGACAACAACTTAGCCAAAATAGTATAGTTTTGATTAAACAATTTGGTTAAAATCCTTTTTTTACAGCTTCTATTGTTCAGGGTCTAAGGCAGGGATGTCAAATGTACGGCCCGTGGGCCGGATCAGGGCCGCAAACATGTTTTATCCGGACCGCGGGATGAGTTTGCTAAGTACAAAAATTAGTTGAAATTTATGAATGAAAGAAACAGCTGTTCCAAATGTGTACCCTCGGTGTTGCAATAGCAATTATTTGTATCTATGTAGATGATGCTAAATATCCATCCATCCATCCATTTCTACCGCTTGTCCCTTTTGGTATCGCGGGGGGTGCTGGAGCATATGTAAAAAAATAAAATAAACCACATGTTAGTGCACCAGTCGAGGAAAATTAGCAAACTACATAAATAACATCCTCTATTTTGATTTTGATATCATTTTTTTATCTTGATAGATGGACAATTAGCACCAATGAGTTGACTGATGAACATTATCACATAATTTATTCAGAAAGTATAAATAACGACAAATATTAACCGCAACATGTAAGTGTAAAAAAAAACAACAACATTATGATTTGTACATTTTCAGAATGTGCTTGTTCTATTTTTAAACAAAGAAAACCATCTGAAGTTGTCTTTATTTTTAAGTTATCGTGCCGTGATTTTACCAGCCCGGCCCACTTGGGAGTAGATTTTTTTCTCCATGTGGGCCCCGATCAAAAATGAGTTTGACACCCCTGGTCTAAGGCAAACTGAAAAATTATGGACTGTGGGGGTCATTTGGGGACACATTTTGTACAAAAAGGTGCTAAAAACCAATTCAATGCAGTATATGCTAAGCTACTTTAAATAAAAATGTGTTATCTTAGTTTTTGTGTCATAGGTGACAAAACAAATAGTTGTTTGTCTTATATCAAATATACATCATTAATTATAAATTCAAATGATTTTCATGACGTGTCGAGGGGCAAATAAAAACCTAACTGTGGGCCAAAAATAGTCGCCTCACTGGCCGGGCCGTACTTTGGACACCCCTAGTCTAAGGTGAGTACTGAATGAACCGTTATGAACTGAAACAAGTAGTAAAAGAAGATAATATGAGGAAAAGGGCAAAATAAAGATCTCAGTAATGAAATAAGCCACCAGTTGTAGTCTACTGTGTCAGTTTTTTTTACAGTGTATAGTTAAGTTGATAGCTAGTTTGCTATAGTGTGATTAGCCTGCTTTGCTAATCAGTAATCAATCAGTTTTATATTTCTGGGCGACATGTTACTGTCATGGATCATTTGTAGGGATTAAAACCAGTATGAGTATGTGTTGACAATATTGGCCTAATTAACACATTTACTGTTTGTTGTGTTTGCATCTGGCTAGCTGGTTAACAGATGACAACATCTTAGCCAAAATAGTATAGTTTTGATTAAACTATTTGGTTAAATCTTTTTTTTACAACGTCTTTTGTTCAGGATCTAAGGCAAACTAAAAAATCAAATATTGCGGGGGTCATTTTGACACATTTTGTACATAAATATGCTACAACCAATTAGATGCAGTACATGCTAAGCCAGGGGTCGGCAACCCAAAACTTTGAAAGAGCCATATTGGACCAAAAATACAAAAAACTAATCTGTCTGGAGCTGCAAAAAATGAAAAGCTGTATATAAATGTTATAATGAAAGCAACACATGATGTAAGTGTCTATATTAGCTATAAGAGCCTACTATCAAAATGACTATGTGTCGTAGGCTGAAGCAAATCTTCGTTGACAGAAATGTTGAAATGTAATATTTATTCTACACATTTTTACATTAGAAACCATTAGTAAATCAGAGGCTACTCAGAAGGTGAGATAACTCCTGGAAATTACTGGCTTGTAATGGCCAAAGGTATAGATGTGTGTGTCCAAATTAAAGAAAACGACAGGCTGGTTTTTTTTTAATATTATATTTAAATCTTTGGCAAGCTAGGTAATGTTTGCTGTGGTCTGGAACAGCATGGCACATGAAATGCAGCCAATATTACATACAGATAATGTGTCATGAGACATGCAAAACTAAATAATATACAAAGAGGATAAAAGTAAAGGATATTAAATGATTTCAAATATACCTACAAAGGAGGCATATTGATGCAACATGTACAAACAGCTAGCCTAAATAGCATATTAGCATTGATTAGCTTGCAGTCATGCTCTGACCAAATATGTCTGATTCGCACTCCACACAAGTCAATAACTTCAACAAAGCTCACCTTTGTGCATTCACGCACAGTATAAAACATTTGGTGGACAAAATGAGACAAAGAAGGAGTGAAAGATTTTACATGTAATCAAACTGTTGCGTTTGTTTGTATTCCCCCCACCCCATCTTTTTCCATTTTCAATCATTTTTTAAAAATGCTCCAGGGAGCCACTAGGGCAGCACTAAAGAGCCGCATGCGGCTCGAGAGCCACGGGTTGCTAACCCCCGTGCTAAGCTATTTGAAATAAAAATGTGTTATCTTAGTTTTTGTGTTATAGGTGACAAAACAAATAGTTGTTTGTCTTATATCAAATATACCTCAATAATTATGAATTCATTTATTTTCAGGACGTGTCGAGGGCCAATAAAAACCTAACTGTGGGACAAAAATAGTCACCTCAATGCCGGGGCCGTACTTTGGACACCTCTGGTCTAAGGTGAGTACTGAATGAACCGATAAAATGCATGTTTTTGGACTAACTGGAGTAAAACCACACAAAGAAAAGATTTGAACCTTTTACCTAGGGCCCCTAAACGTAGATTGCATGCTGTGCAAGTAGAAACGCATATAAAATGTCAATTTTATGAAATTATACTACAAACGTATTCCTATCCACTTCCTGCTCTGTCACCGATTATAATATGACATAAATCCACATGCAGTCAAACTCTTCCAGATTACACTTTGACTTAAATGATTTTAAAAA
This sequence comes from Nerophis lumbriciformis, assembly GCF_033978685.3. Taxonomy (NCBI): domain Eukaryota; kingdom Metazoa; phylum Chordata; class Actinopteri; order Syngnathiformes; family Syngnathidae; genus Nerophis; species Nerophis lumbriciformis. Next base: position 15,116,208 of record NC_084570.2, on the reverse strand, counting down.
TGTTGTTTCCAACAAAAAATATGAATCACCCCCCTTGCCGCCATTAATTATTTTGAATACAAAACATTAATTAGATTTTATTTTTAAATAAAAAGTATCAAGATTGCTTTACATAAATAAATAAAAAGTTTAAAAAACATTTTAACCGGGGCCTCAAAATTAAATTCTGCTGAGTACGGCTATGAATCTTACAACAACTCCCGATACCATTTGGATTCCGATTCTTGGGTTGATGACTCGATTCAGAATTGATTCTTGGTCAAACATGATTCTTGATTCAAACAGATTCTCGCAATGTATTATTTGATTTAAAAAAATGACCATACCTTTTGAATTCACGGAAGCATGCAGCATGTAGGCGCAGCTATGACCTAAAAAAAAAAAAAAGTTATTTAAAAAAAATAAATAATAAAAATGTTGGGTTTTTGTGGTGATTTTCGAAAATTATGAATCGATTTATAATTGGGATGATTAGCATACTTGCCAACCCTCCCGGATTTTCCGGGAGACTCCCGAAATTCAGCGCCATCTCCCGAAAATCTCCCGAAATTCAGGCCGAGCTGGAGGCCACGCGCCCTCCAGCTCCATGCGGACCTGAGTGACGTGTTGACAGCCTGTTCACACGTCCGCTTTCCCACAATATAAACAAGAAGCGAGTTCTTGGTTTCTTATGTGGGTTTATTGTTAGGCAGTTTCATTAACGTCCTCCCAGCGCGGTAACAACACACAACAACAGCAGTCAAGTTTTTGTCTACCGTAAAGCAGTTCGTCTGCCGTAAACAGCAATGTTGTGACTCTTTTAAACAGGACAATACTGCCATCTACTGTACATGCATATGTGACCCACCCATAATGTGTCACATTTTTGTGTTCATTTATTTATTTTATTTTGTGGTTTGAATTTGTTTTTGGAGCTCTCATTACACATTTATCAGTATTCACATTGGTCAGTAGGGGGCAGTAGGGCGTTTCTTTCCAATTGAATGCTATCACCTGCAGACCGGAAGTGTCTTGTCATTCTGATGAGAGCGACCAGTCTGTGAACAATTGAAACGCCCTGTGTGCTTTTTCCTCCTGTATAACAGGTTAGTTTTGGTGAATCAACTCACTGAATAATATCCATGTGATCTTTATAAGTTTAAGTACACATTCTGATGGTGGAGCCTAACTCTAAAGTGTTTGTGAGTTGTAGTTTGTATTTGTGAATGAATCCAGTGCACAGCTGCAGTAATCAATACAAAAAGGCGACGTGAGTGCGCAATGTTTATATAGGAACTTCTGATCCTAATTCAGACTCCCAAATTAGAGCTCCCGTTTTCTTATTGATTTTATAATGTATATTTGTATAATGTGTGTGTTCTGAAATAGTGTCAGAGAATAGAACAAGGATGGGCAATTCAACCCTTAACTCAACAATGAGTAGATGAGTGGTATGTGTGTGTATATGTGTAAATAAATACACACTGAAATTCTAATGTTTATTTTATTTATTTATATATATATATATATATATATATATATATATATATATATATATATATATATATATATATACATATATGTAATAAAAAAATATATATATAGCTAGAATTCACTGAAAGTTAAGTATTTCTTATATATATATATATATATATATCTTAACCACGCCCCCAAACACGCCCCCGGCCCCACCCCCGACCACGCCCCCACCCCCCACCTCCCAAAATTGGAGGTCTCAAGGTTGGCAAGTATGATGATTAGGCACTGTGATTCGGATGTGAATTGTTGTGGTTTTTTCAGCACCCCTGTAGCTTAGGGCCCCAATTCAGCGTGGGGCGGTCTGACATTAAAATAGCAAAATATCTAACACAGCGGTTCCACGTTCCTGCCATATCGGGCAGCATGCACAACAACAACTTTTAAGTGGTGAATTAATATTTTACCAAACCTGTTGAGTCGGCCATGCACTTCAACAGACGTACCGCCGAACAATAGAACCTGCATTATTCAGCCAACGCTCATTCAGTCATGTCTTACTCCGGGTAAAAAAAACTGAAAATGTTTCCAAACGTCCTCCCATTTGAGTGGCTCCAGTACCATCTTCTAATTAGGAGAACCACGGTGAATAATGCATTACTTATTCAACAGCTCATAATGCCCGAAGCTGTTTGGTTTGGAATGACCCAAAATTTTATTTTTCTTGCTGATTTTTCAACATAAATGCACATCATGTTAAAATCTTCCTGCGGGCATGTGTAATTGGTTTATTTAAGGGTAATTATCCCGCTTTGCAATTCAAATAAGCAGGAATAAGTGTGGTCTTGCCAGTGAGGCTCCTATCTTGCAGAATTAACCCGCAAAAGTGTGTAACAGGATGAAGTGCGGATAAGTAGGTCTCAGTCAGTTGATTATTTATTGTGTGTTGTAGCTTTACGTTACACAAACACATGTAAGGTCAAGAAAATTCAAGAAAATATTTGGTCAGAGGTTCACAATCTAATCTTTAGAATATTATCCAAATGGCGAACATTTAGTCATGACGGTATGGGAGAAGCTGCTAATGGTTTGTTTGACGGAGAATCAGCTCAAAGCAGATACAGGAGAATTCCATTCGCTAAGGCAAATGCTCTACATTATTATTGCATTCAGGGAGAGGTACCGTTCACATTGTTTCATCTGATATCACATTGACAAAGATAAGACCTTCTGGAGGAAAGTTCTGTGGTCAGATGAAACAAAAAATTTAGCTGTTTGGCCACAATACCCAGCAAAATGTTTGGAGGAGAAAAGGTGAGGCCTTTAATCCCAGGAACACCATACCTACCATCAAGCATGGTGGTGGTAGTATTATGCTCTGAGCCTGTTTTGCTGCCAATGGAACTGGTGCTTTACAGAGAGTAAATGGGACAATGAAAAAGGAGGATTACCTCCAAATTCTTCAGGACAACCTAAAATCATCAGCCCGAAGGTTGGGTCTTGGGCGCAGTTGAGTGTTCCAACAGGACAATGACCCCAAACACACGTCAAAAGTGGTAAAGGAATGGCTAAATCAGGTTAGAATTAAGGTTTTAGAACGGCCTTCCCAAAGTCCTGACTTAAACGTGTGGACAAGGCTGAAGAAACAAGTCCATGTCAGAAAACCAACAAGTTTAGCTAAACTGCACCAATTTTGTCAAGAGGAGTGCTCAACAATTCACCCAGAAGCTTGCCAGAAGCTTGTTGATGGCTACCAAAAGTGCCTTATTGCCTTATTATTATAGTTGTAGAAATGATTGGAAACTCAAGACAGCCATGACATTATGTTCTTTACAAGTGTATGTAAACTTTTGACCACGACTGTATATATATATATATATATATATATATATATATATATATATATATATATATATATATATATATATATATATATATATATATATATATATATATATATATATGTATATGTATATATATACATATATATATATATATATATATATATATATATATATATATATATATATATATATATATATATATATATATATATATATATCATTTCTGAGGATGCAAGTATGACATTAAGCTGCAATTGCAGTTGCAAGTCTAAGGCATTAGATGGCAGTATTGTATAGTTCATGGCAGTTCCTGTTACTGTTCAAACTGTATGTGATGCAACAGTGGCGGCAAACGTGAAATGCACTTGCTAAAAAAAAACTCTGCCTTGTTTTAATGAATACATAGGCCTACTATGCTCTTGTTTTTTAATGTTGGCCATGATGGCGAGCCAAGTGTTTTCTAAGGTGGCACTCAGGGGGGGAAAAGTTTGAGAACCCTTGGTTTATAGTTTGTTGTTTTGTTTTATTTGCGCCCCAGAAAGTGTTCATACTGTAAGTGTTGTACTCATTACGCAGTTGAACGTGCATCTCCGTTAGAGTTTTCATTAACACATTTGGAGTTGTTGAAATCGTCATGTAAAATAATTATTGCTAATCAGTAGGATGTCAGTAGCAAAACCAATGCATATTAGCAGCAAGCTAATATAGAGTCTTACTTAACTTACTTTAGAGTTTATTTTTTGAGTCAATTCCTTTATTGGCATTAGGTCCAGGGACCAAATCAAGGTACGGTTGGATTTTACGTGAATCTGTAGGATTGGCAGGATTCGGTCGGTTGTAGTTGTTTGTAGTACATTCTATTGTATTGTTCTTATACAAGATATCCGATCTAAAAGTTTGTTTTTCTTTTTAAAAAGGCATGTTACATGTTAAAATGGTGTAGTTTTGGTGGGACCAAGCAGAGTTTAAATTCATATCAAGTCATGTCAGTGGGCGAGGCTGTTTTGCAGCACAAGTTTTTTAAGGCACGAGATATGTCATAGAACCAATGAATCTTGTATACCAAGACAACACAGTATGTTTCCTGTCAATCTATTCCTCAAGTGTGCGTCTATCGTTGTTTGGTTTTTCAATGATTTCCCCCTCACATAATGGAAATGTTTCACCATCACCACGGTCAAAGAGGTAGAAACATTCGTCTTTCGGGCTATTTCTCAGCTCAGAGTATCCTATTGAGGGGCTGATGAATGGGGCCATGTGTTGTACAAGCTTTAATGACAACCTCCTGGTCTCAGCCTGAAAAAAGACAATGGATCTGGGATACTTCTTCTTTCCAGGATGACAACATTAGACCATTTTTAGATTTTCCTTTTATTTTTAGAACTGAAACAATAATAAGAACCACTGCTTACATTGTCTGGTTCATTCGTCACTGTTGACTCAACACAGACGTCATAACGTCATTAAAGCTCACCCTTATGCATTCACACACATTTGGGAACCAGAATGAGGAGATGGGGGAAAAAAGGGAAAAATATAAAAAGTTATTTTTAATTTTCACTTTTGCATTGTATAGCACATAACTGTGGTGCGTTCAAGAACTCTTGAATATAGTTCAAAACAGAGTACCACGAGTTAATGCACAAAAAAATATTGATTATTAATAATTATAATTATCGTTAATAATAATTATTAATCATCATCAATAATAACTATGATTGATGAATTCAATATGATATTAATTCCTTATTACTATTACTATCCACTGATGACAATCTTGCAGGAATCAGCTAATCTCTACTTTACACCATGAAGTATAGGGAAATTTATGAGATTTTTAATCATATTAAAGTGTATAATTATTAAAATTCATATTCTAACTCTTTTTAAATTACTTGTGCTTGTAAAGTTGTGTAAAAAAACAAAACTTGTCTTTGTTTGGTTGGGTTAAAGATATTTTTGAAAAGACCCAATGTCACTGCTTCGAACGCTTGAGGAAAAATATATTGATGAAACAAAGACATAAATATGTAAATATTGTGGGACTCGATCGATTGGAGTATATCATCATCTATGTATGTTAAACCCATCTGTGAAAAGTCAAACACCTTATTAAGGTTTATACTGCCAGGAACTTGCATGGCCGCAATTGGCCTGACCCCAGGATGCAGTGACAAGAGGTCATAGACTTCATATATGAATAGGGTGATGGGGCACAGGAAATTTGGCCGCCATCTTTAACCGGTCATGTACTCCTATTTGAGCAGCGGACAGAAGAAGAAAGAACACAACGCCACATCATTGTGCTAAATATCGGCGGACCGTGAAAAACATGGCACGGAGTGTGGATTACTTTTCACAAGTAAGAGTGAACATTACTATTTTAATATTTAATATTTTGTGAATCGAACATTATTGTACTGTTTTTATTAGAGATGTCCGATAATGGCTTTTTTGCCGATATCTGATATTCCAATATTGTCCAACTCTTAATTACCGATTCCGATATCAACCGATACCGATATAGACAGTCGTGGAATTAACACATTATTATGCCTAATTTTGTTGTGATGCCCTGCTGGATGCATTAAACAATGTAACAAGGTTTTCCAAAATAAATCAACTCAGTGCATAGCGGGGCGGCTAGCGGGGGGTGTATATTGTAGCGTCCCGGAAGAGTTAGTGCTGCAAAGGGTTCTGGGTATTTGTTCTGTTGTGTTAATGTTGTGTTACGGTGCAGATGTTCTCCCGAAATGTGTTTGTCATTCTTGTTTGGTGTGGGTTCACAGTGTGGCGCATATTTGTGACAGTGTTAAAGTTGTTTATATGGCCACCTTCAGTGTGACCTGTATGGCTGTTGACCAAGTATGTATGGATTCACTTGTGTGTGTGAAAAGCCGTAGATATTATGTGACTGGGCCGGCACGCAAACGCAGTGCCTTTAAGGCACGCCCCCAATATTGTTGTCTGGTTGGAAATCGGGAGAAATTCAGGAGAATGGTTGCCCCGGGAGATTTTCGGGAGGGGCACTGAAATTCGGGAGTCTCCCGGGAAAATCAGGAGGGTTGGCAAGTATGACTGGAAGACGCAGCTGCTCTGTACTTCTCCCTACATCCGTGCACCACTCCGTACCGCGGCGTTTTAAAAAGTCAAATATTTTACTTTTTGAAACCAATACCGATAATTTCCGATATTTCATTTTAAAGCATTTATCGGCCGATAATATCGGCAGTCCGATATTATCGGACATCCCAAGTTTTTATGCCCAGCAGTGAAATTGTTGGCAGTTAAGCTACTGAATGTTTAGCGCCAGTGTTCCAGATATGAACTGAGACTTTATTAGTCATATTCCATAACACTAACTTATATTTCAACACAATTGTAGATACAAAACAAATATTATCGGTATAACTTTGACCAGAGGATTGTTCACATGCAATTCACCAATCATGTCTTAATAGACATTCACTTGGAAATATAAACAACTGAACATCTGACTGTACAATAGTTCGTCATCAAGCAAATTTGGCTGTTGATGTACCTTAAAAGGGACAAACGGTAGAAAATGGATGGATGGATGTATTCACAATTTTAGCAGCTTTGCTTCATTATCAAACAATATGCGTCAAAATATGAGTTTCATTACATGTTTGCTGAAATAATGTTCATTTTAAATATTTTTCCCTTTTTGGTTGTCTTATTCGCAGTGTATTGCAGCTGCTCGCTGCATCTAAATGTTATGTATTACACAACACCAATGTTATGAAAGCTAACTATGTTTATATAATGATCTCGCTTAAATGATTTTCAATATGCAGTTGTGTTCCTGTTGGATTCATCTTTGTATCCAGTGTATGTACTCGCATGTGTTCTCTCATTTCTGCCATTACATTGTTCCATTGTCCTAAAAGTACACTGTACAGGTTAAACAAGATACTGATCACATTCCTAAAAACACGGATGCACACTACATATCTATCCGCCCTCGTAGCTGTTTAGAGTTTTCGTTCTCTGTGAGTTTGCATCCCTGCGATAGGCACTCAAGAATTGTTGATTACACGAGACATTACAGATGGACGTGCCAGTTGAAATTGATTGAACTGCTTTGAGGGAATAACGTTCATGGTGCATTCTTGGAGGTTCTTCTTTTACTATGATCAAAGAAATGCAACTTTTTTATGGTGCAGGTAATTGTCCGTTGTCAGATTTGTCATCAATATGGATGCACCGATGCTGAATATTCCCGGAATGCTCCAAATTCCAAATGATGTGCATGTTCATCCAGGATCCCTTAGAGCTTCCATTTACTGTGATTCAATCAGATCGTCAGGTAGGGTTGATGATGTTTTAACTATAATATATCCTGAAAACAATTGATGTCCGTATACACTGTGTCTTGGGTGGAATTCTGTATTGTGTCTCTGTTTTTCACGGAAGGCGGCTGGAACAAGAATCCGTCCGCAAGCCAGTTCCACGCCATCTTCCGCCGTCTGATGGTTCACTGTGGTGTCTCACCCAGTGAGACCGGCAGTGTGGCTGCCCAAGATAACACGGTGTCCCTCACTGCAGTAGAGATGTCAGGGATCTCTCCATTCGCCAACATTTTGGCTTTTGTGCGTGACCACAGTTATCTTCCCACCCTGTTTGCTGGACTGGTGGCTAATGTTCTGGTTTACATAGCAGGGTCTGTAGTTTGGCAGATTCTAACGAAGCTCTTTTGTGATGTTTGCCCTGCAAACTTGGTCAGAGATGCTGTCGAGTCATCTTTTGACGACAGCTTCCACCTTCTAGCGGCCTAGTGGTTCCATCACAAGGCATAGGGAAGGTGTGATTCCACAATCGTGTTTATTTTTTAATCTTTGTATAATAAAGTAATAAAGCAGTTATTTTCCTATTTTTTCTGTTTTCTAAAATTTCTTATAGCAGTGTGTGAAGTGCTTTATATGTATAATGTATTATTATTAAATGCTAAGAGCTGCAGAGACAATGTATAAGAATTGGGGTGTGTGTGTGTGTGTGTGTGTGTGTGTGTGTGTGTGTGTGTGTGTGTGTCCATCCATCCATCTTCAACCGGGTTGCGGGGACAACAGCTCCAGCAGAGACCCCCAGACTTCCCTCTCCAGAGCAACATTAGCAACTTCCTCCTGGGGAATCCCGAAGCGTTCCCAGGCCAGAGAGGAGATGTAATCCCCCCATCTGGTCCTTGGTCTGCCGCGGGGTCTCCTCCCTGTGGGACGTGCAACGAGGACCTCCCTAGGGAGACGCTCGTGAGGCATCCGCACGAGATGCCCGAACCGCCTAAGCTGGCTCCTTTCCAAGCGAAGGAGCAGCGGCTCTACTCCGAGTCTCTCTCGGGTGACTGAACTTCTCACCCTATCTCTAAGGGAGATGCCAGCCACTCTTCTGAGGAAACTAATTTCGGCCGCTTGTATCCGCGATCTTATTCTTTCGGTCTTGACCCACACTTCATGACCATAGGTGAGAGTAGGAATTTAGATAGCTGGGTAGACCGAGGGCTTTGCCTTCTGGATCAGCTCTCGTTTCGTCACAACAGTGCGGCAGAGAGATTGCACTACTGCCCCAGCTGCTCCGATTCTCCGGCTGATTTCCTTCTCCATCTTTCCCTCACTTGTGAACAAGACCCCAAGATACTTAAACTCCTCCACCTGGGACAGAGTCTTGTTCTCTACCTGGACTGAACAAACCACCGGTTTCCTGCTGAGAACCATGGCCTCAGATTTGGAGATGCTGATCCTCATTGCAGCCGCTGAACACTCGGCTGCGAACCGATCCAGTAAGAGCTGAAGGTCACAAACCGAAGGTGCCATCAGGACCACATCATCTGCAAACAGCAGTGACACAACCTTTAGCCCCCCGAGACGTATACCCTCTCCGCCATGGCCACGACTCTGCCTAGAAATCCTGTCCATTAAAATCACAAACAGTATAGGTGACAGAGCGCAGCCCTGGCGGACACCAACCTCCACTGGAAACGGATCCGACTTACATCCAAGCACCTGGACACAACTCTCACTTTGGTTGTACAGATATTGGATGGCCCTCAGCAGGTTTCCCCTCACTCCGTACTCCCTCAGCTCTTCCCACATAATCTCCCGGGGGACCCGGTCATACGCCTTCTCCCCAAATCCACAAAGCACATGTAGACTGGATAGGCATACTCCCAGGCCTTCTCCAGGATTCCCGCAAGAGTAAAGAGCGGGTCAGTTGTTCCACGACCAGGACGGAATCCACATTGCTCCTCTTGAATCGGAGGTTCGACTATCGGCCGGACCCTCCTTTCCAGTATCTTGGTGTAAACTTTCCCAGGGAGGCTGAGTAGTGTGATATATATAATATATATATATATATATATATATATATGTGGATTAGAATTAATAATAATCAATGTTATTTTTAGTGCATTAACTAGTGGTTCGCCTCCTGTCTTAAAAAAAAGTGAACCTCTGTGTGTGTGTGTGTGTGTGTGTGTGTGTGTGTGTGTGTGTGTGTGTGTGTGTGTGTGTGTGTATGTATGTATGTATATATATATATATATATATATATATATATATATATATATATACATATATACACGTTAGGTCAGGAAAAAGGGAAAACTGCGAAACAGGCTTGTAGGGATGAAAATAACCCCTGTGTTTTTTCCTGACCTAACGTTTATTCCGCAACAAAATTAGTACCCATTGTACCATATTTAACCCAATGAGTACTGTAACACAACAACATAATTTATAGAGAAGGGTATAACTACAATAGGTTATTAAATACATAGGTTAATGGGAATATAGTCTAAATAGAAAAATGGAATAGTGTGTACATTAAAGTGTTTGCATAATAGCTTTACAATAGTATGTGGATATTTGTTTATATTATGGTTTTCAATGTTAGTTTTCAGAGTCCCCCATCATGTCCATCTTTATCCAATTGCAATTATTATATTTTTATTTTTATTTTTTCAGTTGTTTTAATATCAATGTTTCCTGGGTTTGACCTGCAAATTAATTTGTTTTCCCTTACAACTTGATGGCAATAATTTGACATGAGTAGGCATGTTAGAGGGGAGGGGCTTGTTGAATGCGAGTTAAGGCTAGCAGAAATAGGATGAACAGTGGCCTCTGCTGGTCATTGCAATTACTCCTTCTGTAACACACCCTGCTGCTGCAATGGTGGCAAAACAAAACAGCGTTATTTATTTATTTTTTCATGTGGAAGAACAGACTTTTCCTTGAACTAAAACGATTGGGATCTGTTCATGTGTTAAATATATCTAAATCACTGAAATATAGTCTGTCCCTGTCAAAGTATAACATTTAATGTAAGACTCCCCAACATTTAAAAGTGCAGGTTTGGGCCGCATTCACAAAGCAACGAGTGAAGCAGCTAATGAAGTCCTTGTGTGAGCACATTCCTTCCATCATGAGTGCAACCATGTGTCTCTAAGTGTGCAAGCAAAGCAAACATGCCTTTTGTAGATGCAATAAGATGCTAAAATCTGCTTGTTTTGCTTTCTTGACACACAAGAGCACCCTATTTCCTCCACGTGTGGGAATGAAGCCTTGAATATGACATTGCTGGTGAGATCTTTTTTCATGCGTTTCCATCACACGTTGTTAGCATGATTACACAAAATGCATTCAATTCCTACCAATTCCTTCACTGCATTGACATGTTGGAATGGGGAAGGGAAGGTTTTTCTTTGGATAACATTTGATTTCTGATGAAAAATTAAGATTTAGTACAGGGGTCGACAACCCAAAACGTTGAAAGAGCCATATTGGACCAAAAATGCAATAAACAAATCTGTCTGGAGCCGCAAAATATGAAGAGCCGTATATAAGTCTTATAATGAAGGCAACACTTGACGTAAAAGTCTTTATTAGTTATAATAGCCTACTATCAAAATGACTATGTGTCGCAGGCTGAAGCAAATCTTCGTTGACAGAAATGTTGAAATTCAATATTTATTCTACACATTTTTACAACCTTGGAAAACATGAGTAAATTAGAGGCTACTCAGAAGGTGAGATAACTCCTGGAAATGACTGGCTTTTAATGGCCAAAGGTATAGATGTGTGTGTCCAAGTTAAAGGAAACGGCAGGCTGTCTTCTTTTAATAGATTTATTACAATCTTTGGCAAGCTAGGTAATGTTTGCTGTGGTCTGGAACAACATGACAGACAAACAACTATCTGAAATGCAGCCAATATTACATACAAATAATGTGTCATGAAAGATGCAAAACTAAATTATATACAAAGAGGATAAAAGTCAATAACATTAACAAAGCTCACGTTTGTGCATTCACGCACAGCATAACAAGTTTGGTGGACAAAATGAGACAAAGAAGGAGTGGAAAATTTTACATGTAAACAAACTGTTGCGTCACAGTCCACACTATGGTGAGTTCAAGAACCGCCAAAATTAGTAGGACAAAATGATGTTCACCAAATACTGTCATCAGTGAAGCATACACACAGACATTATAAACAGTGGGCTTTTTAACAATTGGGAAGGTTTGTGTCATTTTTGTCCTCAAACAAAAAACATACTAAACCAAAAAAAAAATGTTCCCCCATCTTTTTCCATTTTTAATAATTTTTAAAAAATGCTCCAGGGAGCCACTCGGGCGGCACTAAAGAGCCGCATGCTGCTCGAGAGCTGCGGGTTGCTGACCCCCACTGTAGGAGATGGGCAATTTTGTAGGTATGCAATTTGGTACTGATCCAAATTGGCATTCTTTGGCCTTGGCGTCACTCTATTTTTAATCTCATTAATGCAGTACCATTTTAGAATAAGGTGACTTTGTTAAGCTGCCAAATTCCACTTGGGAGTGGGCTTGCTTCCGGAGAAATGGGAACAACATGACAAAAGAGAAGCGAAGAGGCTCAGTTAGTGCATAGTGGACAACGCTTCATAACTAATGAGAAGGTGTGGTGAAATTGCCCTCTGCATTTGACCCATCCCCTTGTTCCACCACCTGGGAGGGGAGGGGAGCAGTGGGCAGCAGCAGTGGCAGGAACCATTTTGGTGATTTGATTTGGTGTTGTATTTTGTAGCGTCCCGGAAGAGTTAGTGCTGCAAAGGGTTCGTTGTTAGAATGGATGAAAAGCGGACGTGACAACAGCTTGTAGAGGACATTAAAGGTAGTGCCTTTAAGGCACGCCCCCAAGACTGTGATCTGGGTGCACTACGAGATATAATGACTGATGAACACCTTCGTTTGATAATGAAGGTTGCCTCAGCTCAAAGCATGAGCCCCAACATTAATGAACTAGCACCCAAGAAAAGATGCCAGGTATCTGGCTTGGGCACATCAGATTAGATCAGTGTGTTGCAAACTGAGCAGTTTAAAGTCCTGAATGGTTGGTTTATTCATTGTTATTTTATTTTCAAATGTATTAGCCTGTGGAAAAAGTTAATGTTGATATTTACCTCAGAAGGCTGCAAATAGAAAAGAGGCATTCAATTTTTATTTAAATTGTATTTGATATGCGATTGATATTTTTGAATTATTATTATTATTATTATTTGAAACTCGATTTTGCATGTCACTATAAAGTTATATAAGCCTTGTTTGTTCAATATTCAATGCAAAACTTGTTTGGGTCCCTATTAAAAGGTTAATTTGTTCAACCTTGGCCCGCAGCTTTGTTCAGTTTTAAATTTTGGCCCACTCTGTATTTGAGTTTGACAACCCTGCTATATGTCATTTAATGAAGATTCGTGTGGGGAGTTGTGTCTCCATTTCGCCACTAGGGGGCAATGCCACCTCAGTGAGTTAGTGAAGAAGTAAATGGTCTTCAATGAGGTTGCTGTCAGTCAGATAGCAGCGAGGAAAGACAACAGGTGCTGATATCTGCCTCGTCATTTCTTTGTTCCTTACAGGTTAGTCACGTATCAAAACTAAACATCATTGATTTAATGTGTTCATTATAAAGTGCAAGCAGCTATTGGTGGAGAGTTTGATGAGCAGGACATTCAATTATGTGTACTTTTGAGGTCCCTAAACGTGACATAATCCCTACTGCTACACGATCTAGCTTAATTGCCACGTTGTCGGTTTAGCTCAGTGAAAGTAGTTTGATTTGTCTAAAAGGCTCAAACTTAATTTACTTATGGCTACCTGTACATGATAAAAGTGTGCTATGTGTCAAAATGTTTTCAATGATATATTTATATTTTTAAGGACTCGCTCACTGACATGTTGGGATTTCCTATTCAATTATGTACTTCATTAACAGTTTAGCTACAATGAGAAACAGAAATGCAAGATTAGAGATGTCCGATAATGGCTTTTTTGCCGATATTCCGATATTGTCCAACTCTTAATTACCGATTCCGATATCAACCGATACCGATATATACAGTTGTGGACTCAACACATTATTGTGCCTAATTTTGTTGTGATGCCCCGCTGGATGCATTAAACAAAGTAACAAGGTTTTCCAAAATAAGAGAACAACTTCAACTTAAGTTATGGGAAAAAAAGTGCCAACATGGCATTGCCATATTTATTATTGAAGTCACAAAGTGCATTATTTTTTTTAACATGCCTCAAAACAGCAGCTTGGAATTTGGGACATGCTCTCCCTGAGATAATCCTGATAGCCACTACAACTATGGGAAATACTATACCATACCTGCCAACTACTCCGGTTTTCCCGTAATTAGTACGGTTTTCATCAACCTATTCCGGGTTACGGTTGCAGTGATAAAAAATACGGTTTTTCATTAATTAAAAAAAAAAAATTTTTTTTAAGTTTTATTCACGAAATCGCGTAACAACGACAATCGACACTGCTTCCCGTAACTTCCTATCGAGCCATTCCGAATGCCATGCGCGAGGCTTTTTATAGCACCGCTGCCAAGCACGAGGCACCTGTTGCCATTGTTTCCAAACGAGCGAACGATCATGGAATCAGCCGGAGAAAAATCACAAACGAGTCTTAAACCGAAAAGAAAACTGCAGTCATTCCGTGAAGAATTTTCAAAAGCCTATCCGGGAATAATTATCCGTTCCAAAAATGGTGAAAACTACGCGAATTGCACCTTGTGCAGACAAGATTTTTCGATCGGACACGGAGGAATTAGCGATGTAAAAGACCACGTTGGGACAAAAAAACACAAGTCTAATGCCGTTGCTAGCGATACAAGTGGAAAACTTTCAACGTTTTTCGTCGCCCAAACAGATTCGTTGGATACATTTGGATTTTAGCCACAAAAAGGTAATGACACCAATGTTATCTATTGGAATTGTTTAGTACTGTTATACTGTTAAAAGTGTTTATACTATTTATGCTTTCAAGTCCAAGTTGAAGAAATCTTGTTAAATGTTGACAGCATAACTACCAAAATACAGAAGTATGTCCTTAATATTTTTGCAGTGCTATTTCTGTTAAAAAGTTAAAATGATTACATTAGAGATGTGATGTGCCACTTTTCAAGTGTCTGATGGCTTGAATTAATTTTCATTAATTTTTCATATTTTGAATTCTTTTGAAAGGCTTACAAAAAAACTACATTTGAATTGTAATTCCATGCTATTGACAGGACTATTAATTTTAATGAAGTTAGCTTACCATGTTTACAGTATGATAATTGTGATAGAAATGTGAATTTTAGGCACAGAATATGTTTTACAATTGAACAAGGCAGTAGATTATACAAGCTTGGACAGAAAGTTAATAATGACACCAATTTTTTTTTAATGGAAATGTTTAGTACTGTTTTACCATTTGTTTACTGTAAAAAGTGTTTATACTGTTTATACTTTCAATTAACAAATTGAAGTCTTGTGAAAGGTTGACAGGATAACTGGCATTAACTGTCAAAATAATTTCAAACTATTGAAGTTAGTTTACAGAATAAACATGTCAATCAACCCATATGATTTTTGCTGTAATATTTTTGTTTTGAAAAGTCACTGTGACTGATAGAAAAGTGATGGTTTTAGCAACATTTTAACCTGTCTGAATGCTAATAATCATTTTGCGTTGGGGGGGCGAAGCCTGAACCCCCCCACCAGGACTTTGTCCTGGACCTACCGGGGCCTGCAACCCCTGGACCCTGGCTACTAGGTTTTTCTGATTTCAAAAGTTGGCAGGTATGCTATACTTTGACTTTCACAAAGTGCATTATTTTTTTAGTATATATATTTTTTTTAAAACATGCCTCAAAACAACAGCTACAAAAACAATGAAGGCACACAGCTTCAGTCCAGAGTATACTAGAGTAATAAAGTAAACAACAACATAGTCCTCCTTTAGTAGACTGCCTGGCATACT
The DNA here is from genome assembly GCF_033978685.3 of Nerophis lumbriciformis. Classification (NCBI taxonomy): domain Eukaryota; kingdom Metazoa; phylum Chordata; class Actinopteri; order Syngnathiformes; family Syngnathidae; genus Nerophis; species Nerophis lumbriciformis. The sequence goes on along the minus strand of NC_084570.2, from coordinate 15,100,607 downwards.
GTATAACAGGAAATTATAAACTGGGCTCAATCTTCCCTGCTCTAATGCAGTGGTCCCCAACCACCGGTCGTGGATCGATTGGTACCGGGCCGCACAAGAAATTAAAAAAAAAAAATATATATATATATATATATATTTTTTTTTTTTATTAAATCAACATAAAAAACACAAGATACACTTACAATTAGTACACCAACCCAAAAAACCTCCCTCCCCCATTTACTCTCATTCACACTCATTCGCACAAAAGGGTTTCTTTCTGTTATTAATATTTCTGGTTCCTACATTATATATCAATATAGATCAATACTGTCTGCAGGGATACAGTCCATAAGCACGCATGGTTGTAATTTTTAATGACAACATTTTTTTTTTTTTTATTTAAAAAAAAAAAAAAAAATCTAAATCCTCCCCTGGTCCGTGGGACACATTTTCAAGCGTTGACCGGCAGTTACAAAAAGGTTGGGGACCACTGCTCTAACGTATTTGTATGAGTAACACAAATGTGCTGCAAGCTAGTGGTGAGTGCTTGAAGTGGCCTAGCAGTCAGCCAGAGCTTCTGAAATGCTGCGTTGAGACAGGGCACCTCTGTTCACTGCAAGCTGCTTTCGGTGTTTGCTTTTCATCCATCTTCCGCTTGTATTCATCGTGTATCTCCTTATGATTCTTGAAGAGGTGGGAGATCAAATTGCTTGTGTTAAAGGAAGACGTCTTGGTTCCTCCTCTCATAACCAACTTTTTGCAGTCATTGCAAATTGCCAGTTTTTTATCCGTCAGACACACTTTCAAATAATCCCAAACCATAGACATGGTGTCGTTAGTCAGTCACCAAGCTCGCTCGCTTGTTAGCCACGGCTACAGCACCGGCAACAACACACTCTTATTGTTGTTATGCTACGCTCGCGGCGGTTTGATGAGGTCATTAAGCGTCGCCAGTAAACCGCTCATGCTGCAGTCGTCAACTCCTGTGTTGTGTGTGAGAGAGGGGAGAGGGGAGCTCTACTGCTCCCATGTCCGTGTTTTACCGGATATGTACCTACCGCTTCGTACAGCGGCGTTTTAAAAAGTCATTAATTTTACTTTTTGAAACCGATACCGATCATTTCCAATCTTACATTTTAAAGCATTTATCGCGGACATCTCTTGTTAAGATAAAAGTATATTTCAGTGTTGTCGCTAGGAATTTTCAAAATGGGGTCCCAGGGACCCCATCAAGTCATAAAAATGGGGTCCCACAGTACATTTTTGGGGTCCCACTTTTGTGTAACTGTTTTGAAAACAAATGATACATGTATGCATTATCCTGCTATATCTCACATTCTATATTGTGTTTTGGAAAAAAGTTGTCATAAACGTTACTTAATTCATTAAAAAAAATAATACAAAAGAAAACACATTTGTATGCATATGTAAGTTTATTCAGTTATAAACATTCATTCACTTTCTTCTTTTCTTCATGGATCTAAACTTGACCGCTGCCGGTATTTTTTTCTATATTTTTATTTAATAAGTTGTAGGTGTATTTATTTCAGTATAAAAGTGTAAAAAGTGTTTTGCTTCGGTCATGAAATGATGAGTGCCAGGGCATACATACATTATTTATTTAACGCTTAAATCTCTACAGTCTACATCAACTTCAGATCTATCTGGCAATTCTATGTTTGTTTGTTTTCTGCCCTTTTTGTCAAAGAAAACTGTTTTTATTAATGGCAAACACACAAAATATGCAAAATCTTCCACTAAAAACATTTTTCAAAGTGGAATATTTGATGTGGATAGGTCAATAATTCATAAAAAAAACATTGATTTTGATTCAATATTATGTTTTGAGCAATGACAGTTTTAAAGAAAAAAAATTCAGCTTTCTTTTATTAGTCAACATTGCAACTTTTTCTAAATGACATTTCACCTTCGTGTTTATCACGAGTGCATATTTGTGATTGATAAAACTTTCGGCAAATCAAAATTTACGACCAATAAAAACGTAATAAACGGGGACGGAAATTTGATCCGGCAAATATAAACAAAACACCGGCGGAAAGCGATAATCGATCAATTAAAAAAAAAACAAGCAAAAATCTGCATCCGGGGAACGCCCGGGCTTCTGGAATTGAGCGTCCTTTCTGATTTCAATGCGTAAAAAGACACAAAGTGCGTTAACGCCAACACTGTATTTACTTATAGCATTAAGGTTGAACATTAAAGTAGTCATTTTGGCTAATAGTATTGCATATGAATATCAGATGTACTTGCCAACCTTGACACCTTCGAATTTGGGAGATTGGGGGGGTGTATAGAGGTGTGGGGGGCGGGGTTGAGGTGGGCGAGGGTGTATATTATAGCCCGGAAGAATTAGGGATGCAAGGGGTTCTGGGTATTTGTTCTGTTGTGTTACGGTACGGATGTTCTCCCGAAATGTGTTTGTCTTTCTTGTTTGGTGTGGGTTCAGAGTGTGGCGCATATTTGTAACAGTGTTAAAGTTGTTCATACGGCCACCCTCAGTGTGACCTGTATGGCTGTTGATCAAGTATGTCTTGCAATTACTTTCGTGTGTATGCAGAAGCCGCATACAACATGTGACTGAGCCGGCACGCTGTTTGTATGGTGAAAAAGCGGACGCGTCGGCAGTGCCATCACGGGACGCCCTTAATATTGTTGTCCGGGTGATAATCGGGAGAAATTCGGGAGAATGGTTGCCCCGGGAGATTTTCGGGAGGGGCACTGAAATTCGGGAGTCTCCCGGAAAAATCGGGAGGGTTGGCAAGTATGGATGTATGGACTTAAAGGTGAATGTTGAGTTGGTGGTTTTGATTTATGTGGGCTATGACCTGATTTAGAATGTAAAAATGAGTGAATGTAAAACAAACAAAGCAAGAAACATTTCTTTTGACAATAAAGTCAGTCAGACTGCAGTGAGAGAAGACAACAGATGCTGCGATCTGCTTAATCATTTCTTTGGTCGTGACAGAACTACACACACATACTCTGTTTACGGGCCTGTTACACTTCCCAAACGAAAAACAGATAACTCAACAACAGTGTACACTATAAATCATATTTATTCCACTGTAGCATACTGATGACATGATACAAAAATAAGCAAATAGCAAAACATTGCATGACAAATTGGACCACCCACTGATGTAAAAAATAAAAATAATTGGCACGATAGGATTTAAAGCTGGTGAGAAAACACTCTGACCAATTGTATACACACGTCTATATACATTTTCTTTTCTTTTTTTTTTTCATTTTCAATAAAAACATACATTCTGTATATCATAATACTGAGAGAAGCAAAGCACATTTGCGGAACATTTCACAAAATATAAACCTTGATTGGTTTGTGTGGCGATATAACTAAAAGCTACAGCACGCTTATTTCCTCCTGTAACCTGTAATGTGGTCTGGTATTCTTATTTAAGTGTTATTCAGTGATTATTGTTTGAATATTGTTTTGAAGTGGCACGTTTGTTATGTTTAGTATTTTGATAATAGTCCTACACATTATTCCCTACATTTGAGTTCTGTATGTGCTCATGTTTCCCTATACCCTAATAGGGGATGGACTGCAGTTAAAAGAGAGCGCTAGGAGAACGAGTTGTTGTTGAGCTTGAACAAGATGGAGTCAAGCCCGTCCTGCTTTGGTGGCGTTTTTATCAAGAAATGCAACAAATACATGTATCCTAACAACTCAACTGTAACCCGCCGTCAATTAACAGCCTTCTGGACTGGTAAGGGACAAATATTACAGTTATTCTCACTTACATGTACATCTCGGGAGTGGTACCTGTTTTTTATTTTAAAGAAGGCAGCAGCAAAATAATCTGGCAGTAGGTGGCGCCAGATCCTAACCGCAATGCTTGGTTGTCTTTCTTGTACATCAGTTCTTCAAAAAAAATACGCCATCATTTATTTGCCAGCAAATATTCACCTGACTAAATCTTTGGAGATGGGTTGTCTGTTTTGGTTTTCAAATAGAAGTGCTGTTTAAGTCATTTGTTTCATTTCATGTTGAAACAACTTTTTAATTCAACCTGATCAGTTAAGTATTATCGTGTTTTTCAACCTTTTTTGAGCCAAGTTATATTTTTTCATTGAAAACATCCCGAGGCACACCACCAGCAGACAATGTTAAAAATTAAACTCAGTAGCTAGAATTGACAATATAAAGTCGTTCTCATCAAATACCTGACTCAATTGTTCGATATGAGTTTAAACTATAACTTTAACCATCCATGCATAACTAATTACTAATTACATGGTTACTCTGCTGATCTCTAGACAGGCACTCAACAACGGCACATTATTTGCGGATTATAATTATTGGTTTGCGAAAAAAACAAAAAACAAAATTACAATGCTTAGAAGACCTGATGTTGCCATCATTACTGATGAAAAGCGGTCCAGACTAATTAGGTGAAATTGCATAATTTCCCACGGCACACCAGACAATATGTCACGGCACACTACAGTGGTTGAAAAACTATTAAACCGAATAAATAAGTGTTTACCATCTTATAATACAATTTCATATCATTTTTGATATATTTGTAAAGGGTTACGGAGGAAAGACGCTGCATATATTTTAGCTGTGGATATAATTGCTAATCTCTTACAGAACAAATATTAGGTGAGAGACAAAGTTTAGTAGTTATGTTTTTCAAATTAGGGTCTGCCTGGTTTTAACAAATACTTTTTAAAATGTCGGTATTAAACAATATGAACATTGTTTTTCTTTTATCACCGAGTGTATTTTACTAACGTACGCCAGGAGCTGAAAATGGATACTTTCTGAAATGCTATGCAAACATTCTTGGCCTAAATGTGACCCTTTCTCTCAACAAATACACCACATGAAACCAAGGACGATCCTGAAGTTTAAAAAACAACAACACATATTTGGCACGTCTTATAGTGCAGCGGGTGTCATACTTACAGCTGAGTGCTTTTATATTACGATTACATTCAACACTGAGTCTTACAAAGACTAACATTTACATTAAAAGCTTGAAGGACGACAGACTTTAGGTAGATCTGGCTGATAAAATATTTGATCAGTTTGAAGAGCTGCACTCCTTTAGTGGTGCGTACCAAAAGTCTGCATTTAGCAGCGACTAAAGCCAAGGACTTACTGTAGTCCTCAGTTGCCTTTTTACTAACTTGACAGGCATATTTCCTATTGTTCGCCCCGAAGGCAGAACGGAATTAGAATGTTCTGTAAAGTTGTGGTGATTTTTGAGGTATTTTCCGGTGGGCATTTTTCCTAAACCGACATGTGGGGCAGAAACAATATCCGAACATAGAAAAGTGAGTGGTGGCTCATGGATGTTCATAGAAGGCAGCAGCTGAACATGTAAACAACAATGCCATGGCGTGAACATGCTGGTCGATCCAGATATGGACGGGAAGGAAATATGATTGTCACGCGTGGATCGAATCTGGCACGAAGCAGGACTTGATGATGTCACACCAGCGTTTCGGGCAATGTGTCCGCGTTGTCTGAAGATAGCAGCTGCCAGATTTGCCAGCGGTCCCTCTGCCAGTCCTGCCACTCGGGGCTGTGTGGCATCATCGTCCCCTCCGAGCTTTTCTGCTCCGCACTCGGCTTTCTGTATTGCAGAGGGTGCTGCTGAGGCACCGCCAGCTGGGGCGAACTCTGACATGCGGCCAGTCGGTGATGAGCGTTATAAGGGGGAGGGCAACGAAGGGCAGAGCCGATCTCGTTAGCGTTCGCCCTGACTTTTGCCCCATGACCGTACTGGACCAGCTCCGTTCGGCTCACGTGCGACGTTGCCGATGCAGGGTTGGCAGTAAGCTCCTGGTGCAGCCACCTTGCGTTCACATGAGGGCTCCTGCAAATGCGTGTCACCGGCGGGTGGGGCCTGCACTCGGGAACGCAAGGCGCTGTTCTCGTGGTTTGTGCCATTGGCGGGTGTCTGCTGTCGCCATCAAGTCCATCCTGTGAGCTACGGGAGCTTCCTTCTGACACGTTGCCATGGGATCCTAGTAACAAAACATCTGCAATGTCAGTGAAGTCAATTAAATATTGTCACATAAATGTAGTTAAATTTAGTGTAACTTCAATATACACAGCTCAAAAAGTTATAGTCAGATTTTGATCTACTTTACAGACAATGTACAAAATAGGATAAAGTAATGACATTTTGGGGCTGATCCAGATCATTTCTACAATGTTATCCTACGTTTATGTTAGGAGTTTCAACTTGTGTGTGTGTGGATGCTAGCCAGCCTCCACCCACAGAGACAAAGACAGTGGATGACTGAAACCAGGCTTGACTCTATTTATTTCATTACACTGAAGATAGCTTATAAAGTCATAAGTAGAATTTCGTCTTCGATTCAGGAAAAGTCACAAGTGGGAAAAGTGGTTACATTTTGGGGCTGATCCAGATAACCATCTGGATTCAGGACCTTTTTATGATTTGGGAGATAAGACCTGGCAGAGATTTGCACTCTGTAAGTGCTTTTTTAGTTTTAAGGGCCCCTCTAATGTGAACAACTTTGGCACTTATTTCATAGTTCTTGACCTTAAAATGGATGTTTACAGGGAATATTCGCCACAAAATAGACACAATAGAGATTTTAGATTTGTTTTCTAACAAATCATCAGCGTCACCTACAGAAGAATGGAGGCCGTTTCGTATTGTGTAGTTTGTGTTTTGGTAGCATCTTCATCGAGAATAATGTTATATTTCTGTCCAGAAAAATATAAGGAATTAGCAAAAATGTCTGCCAGATGCATTGTTGCAGGTTGTAGCAAGACGACCTCAAGGAGTAGTCAGCCTGAATACATTTCCAAATGATGGCAATATGAGGAAAGTATGGACCTCCCCAGTCAAATTGACATGCGCAAAAGGTTTGTGCAAGTAGTTTGGAGGGATTTTTTTTTTCCAAAAGACTCAAGGCAACTGCAATCCCAAAAATCAGGAGCAACCTTGAGGGGAGAGAGAGAGAGAGACTGATATAAACCTGTAGAAAGACAGAGAAAGCAGGGCAGAACCGGTGCTCAAAAACAAGAAAAAATAAGTAAGCAGCGAGTATTCTATTTGCGTCCTCTTCAACTGATGTTTTGCTCAAAAAAACTTGAGGAAATGCTGAAAGAGCATGAGGAAACAGGCTGTGGTGTTTATGGAAGAGAAGGAAAGTCCGGAAACGGCAAATATTTCACATTTATCTTTTGCTCTTAATATTAACTATATCAGTTTTGATGTAATCATGGGCTAGGATGACAAAAACATGCAATTAAGTGATCAAAATAATATTTTATATGCCTTTTTATCTACACTGTCTATGCAGGGTAATGAGCTCCAGTTCTGTAGATGATGTCACACCAAGACGGGGAGACATAGCGAGTCTGGCTTACGTTCCAAATACAGTTAGTTACCTAATGATTACTCAAAAACGAATTGATATTATGGGAAATGACTGCCAGATTCATTTTCAGGAGCATACAAATACATAAAGAGAATGTATGAGGTCAATTTTGGTCATCTGGACACAACGGGTCCTTCAAACTGTTTCTAGTTTCACAGAAAACAAATGTTTTTTTAACAAGTCTGGTCTGGTCTCTTTTGCATGATGTAACAGAGTATGCCTTTCATTTCAATTAGTCCTTTTTTTTTTTTGTCCCCCAGAGGGGAAATGTTCTTTTCGTTCTGCTCCTTTTTTACCCATTAATGAGCCAATGTTATCATATTGCTATAGCAGAACTAAGGCAAACACGTTGCAAACACATTGCAAACACGTTGCTTCGTCTGTTTGGGTTTGTTTGTCTATCTGTGGGTGTGTGTCTACAACGATTGTTTTTCACTCACACAGCATGTACAAGCACCAAGGCTTTAAGGCCATTATTGTTTAAACCTGCCCACCTGTGTTTGTTTGGTCTTGGAGTGTTGGTTTCAGAGTCGTGTGCCATGTTCCCCAAATGTTAGCATGCTCCTCCGATATACTGTCTAAAGGAAGCAAAGAAGAGACAAGGTCCAATGATGGACATGGCTACCCCAGCATTGAAAGCAAGTTAAACTTTGGTGCAGGCTTGTTACGATACCAGACTTGCAGTAGTCGATACTGATACCTGTTAATTTCAACGGGTTTTGACGCTTATTTGATACTACGATTAAAAAAAAACTGAACCCTAGTACTTTTAAATTCTCTACTTTATTTAAAACTGTTTCAAAGTGTCCAGAATTTAAGATTACTTTGCTTCGACAAATTTTTGCACATAATTTAAATCATAGTATCAGCTGCCAAGAGGTAACTGTACATTAAAAAAAGAACAATAACCTCCCAGTATATCGAAACAAACAATACTGTGTTCATAAATATGCTCATAAATAACAATAATCTCTTTTAATATTCTCTCAATATGGTGGTTGTGACGTTATCATGTAATTTGTAATTAAATAGGCTAATAAATATGGTAAAACATATATTTTAAGACAAATATTTGTTTGTATTCATATACTATATATTATACTATATTATTAGTATACTTTTTTTCCTTTACATTATGCCTTTTTGGTCAATTTTTCCTGGGGTTTTTTTTGGTTCATTTTCTACAATGTGCCACAGGTCCATAAAAATGCTGCTTTCCACAAATGGCCCGAGGCCACATTTTGAACACCACTGGTTTACATATAGAGGTGCCAAACAATGGAAGTGTCTCCAAGCTGTGTATTCTTAACACCTACAGAAGTGATAAAAGGTTTGATAGCAACTTTGTGGAGGTTTTCTGCTGTGGTAAAGCACACTCCCTGGGCTTGTGGTGGCGGATCCACGCTCTCACTCGCACGGCAAATATTTAGCATTTCAAGACCGTATATATACACACTCCACTTTGTTACTTCCTTCTCTCGTTTCACTTTTAATACCTACATCGATAAATTAGCAAACTGGATCTCTTCTGGTACGTCTTTCTCTGGCAAAGGTGGTGTGTATTAGGTATGTTGTGAAGCGTATGGTGCATATAATTTGTTTATGAGGGAAGGCGAACTGGACATGCCAAATTCGCATTCGTGACAGGTTTTCACAAGTACCATATTTCTCGGACCATAGGGCGCACCGGATTATAAGGCGCACTGACAATAAGCAGGTCTATTCAGGTCTATTCTCATACAAAAGGCGCACCGGAGTATAATGCACATTAATTGGATCATATTATAATTTTTTTCTACATTTAAAACACTTCCTTGTGGTCTCCATAACATGTAATGGTGGTTCTATGGTTAAAATGTTGCATAAATTATGTTCTACAGATCATCTTCAAGTCCCTTTCTGACCGTCGCTTCAGGATGCGCCGTTTTGTGGGCGGTTTTATTTATGTGGCTGCACTTCGACAGCGTCTTCTCCCCGTCATCTTTGTTGTAGCGGTGTAGCGTGCAAGAACGGGAGTTGAAGAAGTGTCAAAAGATGGAGCTAACTGTCTTAATGACATTCAGACTTTACTTGAATCAATAATGGAGCAGCATCTCCTCATCTGGAAACAATAACAACGCCGGAAATGTGTCCCGTGAAAAACCGTCCGACCAAAACTCTCTAATAACTTAAGTTCCGTGGGTGAACTATGTAAACCCACTACACCAGTAGTTTTTAGCGCTTCCATAGCGAGTCTACTGACAGATATAAGCTAGAACTTTACGCTACTTTATATTACAATTGGCAACAGCGGAGGGTGAATGTCCCATAACAAGAAGATAGAGACAAAGAAGAAGCTTATCGACTATGGCGTTTTCATGGACTACAATGGCGAACACATGCAAATTTTCATTATTTATGCAGATCCCAAATACACATCAGCAGGTACCAGAAGGTAAGAAAAGTTGGTTTTGCATAATATTGCGAAACAAAACGCCAGATAATGTGTCTGCTAATAGGTGCCATTTTGCGGTCCTTATACACACATCACAATAGTACTGTATGTTGAAGCACAGCAGTCTGACGAGGGTAGCCGTAATGCTCCGACAATCCATCAAGTGGTGCGGCTTCATAGCTTACCAAAGTCGTACTAAAACATTTTGACAGATTTTTGAGCGCTGTGTGTATTATTCTATATTCTCCATGGAACATTTACATTTTGGTGTTGTTTACTGGTGTCATCTTGCAGTCTACACATATCTCTTATGTGTGACTGCCATCTACTGGTCACACTTATCATTACACCATGTACCAAATAAAACAGCTTCAAGGTCGGTAAGCACAGCCAGAATTATTCCGTACATTAGGCGCACCGGGTATAAGCCTCACTGTCGATTTTTGAGAAAATCAAAGGATTTAAAGTGCGCCTTATAGTCTGAAAAATACGGTAAGCATATTTTTTTAAAGACAACAGGTGTTCTTTTTCGACGCTGAGAATTGATGCGGCTTGACGGGGAAAAAGTGTTGTATAGTCTCGGTACTAACAATACTGAAAAAAGCTGTTATCGATGTACTTTTCGCATGTTTGTAAGTATAGATACTTTTGACAACCCTACTTTGGTGTCAATTTTCCGCTCACCTGGTGCAGCCCAGCTGTCGCCTCCAGACTCCCTACCCCAACCCACCACCTGCCCCGTCAGGGCACCTCCCGGCTTTCCTGCCTCCCCTCTTCGTTCGCTCAGAATCGGGGAGTTGTTGTCATAGGGGGACACCTCCCCGCTAGACACTTTGTTGGAATCGCTGGAGGAGTGCTGCTCGCTCAGAGAGAAGGGATCCTCGGACTGGTGTAGATCAGGACTCCTGCAAGGAAAACCAAAACTTGGTTAAGAAAGAGAGCTTCAAACGGGCGGATGAAAGAATCTTGCGTTCGGTCTATAACTCACTGGGATGCTTTTCGCCTCAGGAGGTAGTCCACCACGTCAGGGTCTGTCTCCAGGAGACTCATCAACACTTCATTTTGCAAGTCAGCCGGGACCTAAACAAAAAGCAATTTGGATTAATTAGTTGAATAAAGTGAATCACCCTGCTCAAGGCGCCAATTGAGGCAGGTCAATATCGGTCTTCATTTCCTGCTTTGTTGCCAGATCTGTAATAAATTCAGACTTACAGATGTCATCTCCCATTTTTCAAATAAACAATAAACCCTAACTTTTACCAAGACACGAAGAAGTCTTGTGTGATTAATTGGCTTACTGTAGGAATGTAAGCCTGAGGGGAGTGGCAGTGGCAGATTACAAAACATTACAGTTTAAAGTTTTGGACCTAAAATGACCCGAGCTGCCTGTCTGCACCGTTGGAGAATCCCGAGAAGAGACGGGAACAAAGCAAGCGAAGAAGAAGAAGTTAATCCGTGCAGAATTGTGACCTCTCCTGACTCCACACGAAATCTTTCATGCCTGAATTTTATTTTGGAAAGAAGGCGTTCAATTGTCTGGGGCGGGGGTGAAGGTTTCTCGATGTTTTGGTCAAAGAACTGGCACCGATGACTCACTGACAAGACACGTCTGTTTCTGTCTACACAAAAATGTGAAAGTGCATCAGCTGACATCAAAAGTCAGGATGAGAGCTGACTGACCATGAAGAGTGTCTGGTAGCTGGCGATCATCCTCTGGAGCGCGGCGATGACGGCCGTGCTTTCCTCGGCTCTCGCAGAGCTTTGGACGCTGAACTCCTTGTCAGAGGATTTGAGTTTATGGAGGAGGTTGGGACCAAAGATGGTGGCGAGGTTCAAGGAGGTCATCTTGTTCCCTGTGATCTGCAATGAGGAAGAAAAACATAGTTTGGGCTGTCTGGCTTGAGTTTTGTAGCATGCTATGACAGAACGAGCTATGATTGATTGTCCTATGGCACAATAACCATGCCAAATTCCAAGACTCATTGTTCCCCTTTTCCTTTCCAACCTAAATAAGACATGGAAAGCCACTTTGTACCTCAAAAAGGCACAAAACATTCCTGTGTCTGACGGAGTGGCAGCTTGGGAGGGCTGTCTTCAAATAGTCAAAGTTTCGCCGATTCGATTTGGACGAGTCCTATCAAACTATCAACCTCGGTGTCGAATGTCGAACATTAAACCCACATTAACTTTGTTACTTCTACTTCCTCTATTTAGTCAAGTTTGATGTCTTCTCGGCTCTAGCCATCACTAAAGTATCCATTTTACTCAGTGTATGTTTTGGTCGTTGAATTTTCCTTTCATGAATGGGAATTGGAAAAACAAAACAATGATTGGTTTATTTGAACGTCATTTTAAAGCGGTCTTGTTTTAATTTTGTTCCTTCTTGTGGTCTGCATAACATGTACCGGTAATGGTGGTTCTTTTAAGTACAATTTTGCATAGATTACCGTATTTTCCGCACTATAAGGCGCACCTAAAAACCTCCAATTTTGTCAAAAGCTGACAGTGCGCCTTATAATCCGGTGCGCCTTATATATGGACCAATATTGAGCCTCCAACAGGTAAAAGTTTCAATCAATCAATCGCAACTACGGTAAGCAGCCGCCGACTTCATTTTCCCCCGTAGAAGAAGAGCTTCTTCTTCTACGGTGAGTAGCCGTCCCCGTAGAAGAAGAAGAAGCGCGCGGTGCATGCTGGGATATATGACTGCGCGAGGCGTGCCGTTTCATTTCCATTTGTTTGTTTTTGTAAAGACCCCAAAATGGCTCCTATTAAGAGACACTCTAACAAACGCAGAGTTTAAACTTAAGACGATCAGTCACGCAGTAGAACACGGGAATAGAGCAGCAGCGAGACTGACTCCATTAATGACGACTTCGACGAGACGGAGCCATGTTGGATGCCGTATTCGCTCAACTGTTTAATTCGGACACTGAAGAAGAAGAATTTGAGGGATTCGTGGATGAGGAATAACTTCATAAAGTGAGCTTTACATGTTTATTTTGTGTGTTGTTATACCTTGCTGTTGTTAAAAGATAAACAAAACACCACGTCACTGACTTTACCTCGGGGGAAAATAATAAAACAGCTGTTTATTCATTTTGGGAGTGAACAGAGTTGTCAGAACGCTGGTTTGTAATCTATTAATAAAGTTTGACTGACCTATCTGACTGTTTTGTTGACATTCCCTTTAGCGCAGCTCCATCTAATGGATTCATAACGTAACCCCAGCCTCTACTCTAGCGTCTATTCTATACGCCTTATAATGCGGTGCACCTTATATATGAACAAAGTTTTAAAATATGCCATTCATTGAAGGTGCGCCTTATAATCCGATGCGCCTTATAGTGCGGAAAATACGGTATGTTTTACAGACCATCTTCAAGCCGAAAAAAACGACCTAAAACATAAATTTTTATATTACGGTAACCGGAAGTTATTACCGTATTTTTCGGAGTATAAGTCGCACCGCCCGAAAATGCATAATAAAGAAGGAAAAAACATATATAAGTTGCACTGGAGTATAAGTCGCATTTTTTGGGGAAATGTATTTGATAAAACCCATCACCAAGAATAGACATTTGAAAGGCAATTCAAAATAAATAAAGAATAGTAAACAACAGGCTGAATAAGTGTACGTTATATGACGCATAAATAACCAACTGAGAACGTGCCTGGTATGTTAACGTAACATATTATGGTAAGAGTCATTCAAATAACTATAAAATATAGAACATGCTATGCGTTTGCCAAACAATCTGTCACTCCTAATCGCTAAATCCCATGAAATCTTATACGTCTAATCTCTTACGTGAATGAGCTAAATAATATTATTTGATATTTTACGGTAATGTGTTAATAATTTCACACATAAGTCGCTCCTGAGTATAAGTCGCACCACCGGCCAAACTGCGACTTGTAGTCCGAAAAATACGGTAACTAAAGACAAAACCTCAAACTGGCTTGGAAGGGAAAAAAAAACATTGTGTTGTTAGTATCCAACGTCAGAAAGAGCAGATGATCATGGATAAATATGTTTTCGTATACATACGCAAGATACGACACCACACTCTTTGTTTTCCTTCAAACAAGTCAACGGTCTCGTCTACAAAAAGCAATTTCCGGTACAGGTGTCAAATTATTAAAAAAACGTTTCTGCTGAGTGTTGATTTTTATTTTTGTTATATAAGACAAAATAAAAATCTAACCTTTTGTTTGTTCAAGTATTTTAACCTTTTTTTGAGGTGCAAAAAGTCTCAAATAAGATATTGCTTTGTTCACTTTAATGAAAGACTGTTTTCGAAAAGTATTTTTAATTATTTGTAATTAACTTTGGAAGACTTACCGTATAGGTGCTAGAGCTACATACATGTGACGTCACACTTAGTGATCAGTCAGTATACGGTACTACATATTATAACCATTGTGTGATGTTTTTTGCCTGGACCCCAGGAAGAATAGTCTCCACTGCAGTGTAGACTAATGGGGATCCTTAATAAACTAAACTAAACTAAAAAAAAACATGTGTTTATTACATCATAGCTTTGACTAATTGTCCACTATGGACAAAATCTAAGATTTGACTATAAAATTGAAGACAGCCCAAAGTGAGAGTTCACCTCTTGTCCATCCTTGTCCAGTCGGTCATGGGCGTGGTCAGCCACGGTGGACAGGAACTCCAGGAGACGATGGAGAGTATCACTGTTGCATGCTGGGAGCAGGTAGACCAGAAGCTGGGTGACATTGTGCTGCTCCTCTGGATCCAACACTGCAACAACAGCAACCAAATCAGATACCAAGCGTAGGTGTCCTGGAATGACATTCACTTCCAAGCGTACATGTTGTGTTAATGAAGGCGGTGTAGAGCTCTTTGGTGAGGAGCGGGTCGGGCATGTCCCTGAGGAACTCTTTCAATAAGGCGGCCACGTCATGAACGCTGTGCTCCTCATCTAATTGGACATCAAAGCCGCGGTCAAACTCCTCACGTAACTGAAGCAGAAACAAAAAGTCAAAAATTTGATGGATTTCTGTTTTTAATGAAGTGTGTAATTATTTGTTTGAAAAACGATACTACTATCCAGAACATTAGGGAAAGCTGCATAGAAATACAGTAGTAGCTCGGAATACAAAACAGAGTCGCCCATTGAAATCAATGTATCCCATGCCTAACATGTAACATGCCTTTTTAAAAAGAAATATAAGACATTGATAAACCAGTGGTTTCAGTTCTGAACACTGTCATGGGACCAATTGAGCTTGTAAGTTGAGGTAACTCACTTCTTCAAGATGGTAGAGATGAAATATATCATGCATTAGGCAACACTAACCTGCCGAACTCTCTTCTTGGAGCTTCCAACTCTGAAAATTCCGACAGTCTGCAAACCTGAGGGTTCAAAAGGGGAAACAAAAAAGCCGTAATTATAAATGTAGCTTAATTAAGGTTACTGCGGAAATGAAGCCTCGGTCTATGACATAACAGCCTACCGTATTTCTCAATGTGTTGGCAGCAACTGTCGACCACACGGGGCACCTGCCGGTATATCGGGTTGAGGCTCAACCGTTTGTCCCTTTGTTTCTCCTTCTTATTTGGTGTCTCGGCAGGCAGGGAGAGCTGCAGCGCCTCCAGCAGGCGAGACTGGTTGTCGTCCAGGTCAGTGATTGAATCCACTGACATCCCACCCTGAAGCCGAAACAAGCATTTTATATTCGAGAAGGTTGATCTAAACCAGGGGTGTCCAAAGTGTGACCCAATACTGACGCTAATACACTCAAAGTTCGATATAGTGCGGTCGTGGTGGTCCATAAAATACTGATCGCGGTATTCCCGAGATTGCATTATATACTATAACCCTTGTTTTTTACCATTTTCTTTTCGAAATACAATAAAATGATCTCAAAGCAGACGTGACGTGAATGGTGGATTTTGCTCCCACGCCACAGAATAGGGCGGGCAGTGAATTTGGACATCAACGGTTCGATATTTTGTCATTTTTATTTAGTAACAAACAGTTTTATCCGACAAAGTAAACAAACAGTTCACACTGATGTTGGTTTGGCAGGGCTCTTTGTCATCAAAGCTAAGTCCTAGCTTTCTATTTTGTGTGCTTCTAAATATTTTACAGCCTTCTTCAACACATTGTGTAGTCTTACCGAATTTCCAAAGCACTTGCTCTCTTTGTTTCACTGCTGGCTAGGTGCTAAACTAGTGGAGCTAAGCTAGCCCTGGTCTGAAACCCTCACTCCGAAGACAAATAAATCGACTTGGTGAAGGAAAAACCTAAGTATGGCTTTGTGTTTTTCTTGCGCCCTTCTCATGGAGAGGTTGTCTCTGCTAGAGGGATGGGTCTGCCAGTTAGCTAGCGTTAGCCGTATTGAGCTAAGGGGACGGCGTGGCACAGTTGGGAGAGTGGCTGTGCCAGCAACCTGAGGGTTCCTGGTTCAATCCCCACCTTCTACCATCCTAGTCACGTCCGTTGTGTCCTTGAGCAAGACACTTCACCCTTGCTCCTGATGGGTCCTGGTTAGCGCCTTGCATGGCAGCTCCCGCCATCAGTGTGTGAATGTGTGTGTGAACGTGGAAATAGTGTCAAAGTGCTTTGAGTTCCTTAAAAAGGTAGAAAAGCGCTATACAAGTATAACCCATTTACCGTTTACCATCTAACCAGCCTAGTCAGTAGCAGCCCTAAACGGCCTACGAACTACAGCTAAGATGCATGAAAGACTTTGCTTGTTAGCTAGTCCCACACCCCAGTTCACCAGCCCCCAAAAAATAATACAAATTTATAATCAACAGATCTGAAGTGGATCCTGAGATTTATGCGTTTGAAGTTAAAAAATAATATATATTAATATACGACTTATGTTTAATACTTTTATGAGCGGGGCTTTTTTGGATCGCTGAAACCTTTTAGTCTGACTATTTAAAAAATACTCAATCAACAGCAGTTTTGTTATGAATGATTCACTTATTTAAAGCTCTAATTACTTCACATCAAATATTCCATTTTGAAAAATGTTTCGGGGAAAATATTGCATATTTTGTGTTTTTGCCAAAATAAAACGGGTTTTCTTGATTTAAAAAAAGAAAAGGGGCATAAAACCCATTCAAAAAATAAAAAACTATGGCAACAGATTTGAAATTGATCGATAGATATTTAGGTGTTGGAAAAAAAATGACGGCTTATTTTAAACACTTAAATGACTGAGACCTTCAACATTCACCAAAATGGAAGGGAGCTGTAATGGTTTTGAAAATCAAAATCATCAAAATGGCCCCCGCATGCTTAAATTTTTCAGTGTGCGGCCCTCAGTGAAAAAGTTTGGATACCCCTGATCTAAACGGACAGAAAACACACCCGACTCTCTCACCCGTCTGCGCACTCGCGGTGCAGCCTCAGGTGTGTTGGGCGACGTCGACTCATTGGCTGTCTCCGATGTGGAGCTCAATGAGGAGTTGCTGCTCGAGAGCTCCTTATTAGACGACCGCTTCGTGGCAAACTGTTGGCGATGCAATAGTTCAGTATGCTTAATGACCAGAGACTGCGGATTTCAAAATGAGATGCTCGTGCTTATTGACCTGCAGAATGGAGGAGACGAGATCGGACGAGTCCTTGTGCTCCTCTCGCTGTGGCGGAAATTGGCGAAAGCCGTCCTGGCGCTGCCTGTGCGTCCTGTCGTTGGCGATGACCTGCGAGAGGGGTATACTGAAGGCTTGAGGGACGCCTTCTGGGAGACACAAAAAGAAGAAGCCATGAAGGTAGATGACGAAGTTACATGACAAAAATCACACAATGCTTTAGCAGCAGGAAATAAAAAGGCCGTACAGTGGCTCGGACAAAGCTTTTTTACATGCTACTCGTAAAACCTTACACCAGTTCAAGCACAGATGTTCTGTGAATGTAAAGACATCACAGGAAGTCAAGTGGGTTGGAAAATGACAACATACTGACCACTAAATGTGGTGCCTTTGACCACCTTTATTGGCCCTCAACCTCAATCAAGTTATGCAACTGTATTTTGTCATCTTTATGACTTTTGAAGATGTGTAAGGAAACAGTGAAAGGAAAGACAAAGAACTGTAGCCCAAAACCACAACTGAAAGGCTCGTGGTTCAACATGACCACGAACCCGGCTGCGTAGCAGATTTACTCCACAAACTCGCAGCGTCACGCACATCTGGTGAACACAAGGCCCGGGCAACATGCAGCCCAGCACGTATGCACAAAAGCCCCTTCTGGGCCGCACGATCCACCTGTGTCAAGACCACATCGATCAAACCAGGCCGGTCTCCTCATGTGCGACGTCTTACCTGGCAAGTGCTAAGACTTGAGAGAGAATGAATGAGAATGAGTCAGGCTCGGTCTTTCTTGAGAACTTTGCCAGTTGTTAAAAAACACCATGCAAGGCGATGAGTCATAACTCCCAGAATGTTCCCTGCATGCCGTCCACAAATCAAATCCATTATGTATTAAAAAAAAAAAAGTTGTTATTGTTTTCAGCTCCGTTGGACATGTTGAGGAAAGATCACAGTGTGTTTTATTCTTTCGACTGTGTTTATTTGCATATCAGTAGCATCAGTGGCGGGCCGTGCGTTTCCCACCTAGGCCTTCAGTGATGTCCGACTTCAATGATTACCTCTCAAAATACCATCATTTATGTCACCACATGACCATTGCTGGAGAAATACTATACATAAACACATTTACGCACTACTGGACATTGTACAAAACGGGTTATTTCCTGGCGCATTTAAAAATCAATAAACCCGCATCAGCAATTAAAACATATCTTATGTGGTACTGTCAAAATTAAAATTGCAAAAAACATATTAAACATGAAAAAATAAAGAAATAAAATATCTGAACTCACATTTCATCGCCGGGAGAGCTGAGCTCGCTTCCGTGGTTGGCCGACGTGGTCTCACAAGATGTAGTTTCTCTTTAAATATCCTTCTTGAAAATGGCCTTGCAAATATATGTGTTGTCTTGTCTAATCATAAAAAAATAAGACGAAGCGTGCTGGCTGAGTTCTTAAAGTTTACTCCACAGCGTGCTCATCGATAACATCAAGCTGCCGGCATGTCTACATTTAACAACCTAAACGGGGCTACTGCGCATGGTCTTCGCTACTGTGGCATGCTGGGTAATGGAGTTCTTATGTTACCTAGCTCATAACATCACAATATATATCTGCCTTAGGCCATCTAGGAGGCCTTACTGACAACAACTCGTGATCTGATTGGCTATCGCAACTGTCTGTCAAATGTTTGTGTCCGTTCACTTACAGTGTACGGACGCCCGCATTGTTGATTCTAAAGGCCTCGGGCAGATTTGGTAGAGCATGGCAACATAAGCTCGCTGACTTCTGATTGGATAAAAACTCTATAACCTAAAATCAGCAGCGCTGGAAAGAGCATAGTATGACATGAAGAGAATATGAATATTTTTAGATATTTAGGGAAAGTAAATTAAAAAATTACTTTCATCTTTAATTATGATTAATAATGACTGTTTCGTAAACGTAAAGGGTCTGCCAAGATGAAATCACAGTTGCACAGGAAGTCATTTCACAATAGAAGCACAGTGTATGTACCGAAACACATACATATTAATTCTTGTTATAACGATGTAAAAATCTCATATCACGGTTATTGTGACCAAAGTTATCATGGTTATCATTATTATCACGGTATTGTTGAATGTGCTTTTTATATACAAAGTGAAATCTTTCACGCTTTGTTAAAAAAATAACTAATACATTGACACACAATATACTTACTTGGCAAAAGAAACATTGTTCTGGATTTTAAGAGCCATTTTAATTTCAGTGTTTGAATGTTTTTTTTCCATTTAATCTGTACAAGTTTTAGATTTTTTTTGTATTGATAAAGGCAAATTGAGTATTCACTGGCCCCATTTTAGCCAAGATGCAGCCCTGGTGTGATGTCCAAAGGAGGTTAGTCCCTTAAATGTTTCCCCTCATCTAAAGGGACCAAATCCGCCACCATAAAAACATGGCTTGGAGAAATACGTGGTTTCCTTTTGGCACATAAAAATTACTAGAAAGCAACTAACAATTTGCAGTCATGCTGTTACGATAGGCTACACATTCAATATTAGCTAATGTAGTAGCTAAACTTTGCCGAATAGCCATCATTTGGTGACAACACGAGTGTGTGTTACGTGGGTCGTAAGATGGAGGATATATAATGTTTACAACACTTTTGAAAGTTAGCTCTGTTAGGCAGCCTCGTAAAGATTGCAAATAGTCACTTTAAGGCAGCAAATTAATCAAAATTAATCAAATACACTAACCGACAACTACACAAAACTCTCGTTGATAAGTTGACAGCTAGTCTCAAAAACATGTTGGGATTCAGTTTTATGCTCCTGCCTATTTTTGTTTTTTTTAATCTTCTTTAGAAGAGTTTTTATCAATGATTTACATTGTAATCGTAAACCCCTTAGTTATTGTATTTATTTGCATTTCATGTTATTTTTTTCCCAAAGAAAATATTTATAGTGTTGTGACTTGAGTTGCACATTCAGCCACAGAGACGGCATTAAGAACTCCGTAGTATTCATTATTATTTATTCAGAAAAATCCATATGTTCCATTTCCATCATGTTCTATTATATCAGTAGTGTCACTCTTGTTTTCGTCAAGGGCCACATTGCAATTAGAGCTGTCCTTAGAAGGCCGTTTGTCACAGCGAATAATATATGAATTTGCTTGTACATTTTTTAATATTATACATTTTTTTATGTTCACTGTAAAAAAAAATTCAACTCAAATTTTACTGCAGTAAAAAGTGTTTTTTACAGTAAATGGAAAAACTGTCAGCTTACTGGCCAGAATGTTACTGTAAAATGTACTGTGGTTTTACAACGTCTGCCTGTAAATGGAAAAACGGCACCACTGTTATTTTTTTTGTATTATGGCAAAAAATGTGTGACCCTTTTTCCGTTTACACGGTATAAACAAGCGTAGATTTTTCCATGAAAAAAACCGCTCAGTTGACAGAATTTTACTGTAATAAAAAAAAGTGTTTTTTTAATTTAAAGTTAATATGCTGTAAAAACCACCATAAATGTAACCCCTAAAACCTGCAGTGAACAATTTAATGGTTAACTTGCTCTGAAATCATAATTCCAGCAGATATCTACAGCATTTGTTTTTACTTTAACCCCAAAAATTGTTTGGAAAGTATGATGATAACAATATTTGTTGCAATATTGGTTAATATTAAAGATGAAAACATTTGCAATTTCATGCAGTATGTACTTTTTTTAATGTCCAAACGGAAAGAACAAATACATTTAGTAAGCAAAGATATGGTACCTTATTGACGCATATTTTCCCCAGGCCTTCAAGGGCCACATAAAATGACCTGGCCCGCAAGCCTTGAGTTTGACACCTGTGTATTATATAGTTTAAAAATGCCTGCTCAATGGAAAAGTTATTTTTGTCTTCTTTTTTAATACAGACATTTCATAATAACACATTGTAGAACAGTAATTACAATACCGAACCTTGACACAGTAAAAGTGTTATATTACAGTGGTAATCTCAGGTAGGTTATTGATACAAAACTTTTAACTGAAAACAAAAAATATATTTTTTTTAAATACACTTATCTAAGTCATGAAAACAATCACCTGTATGTGAAACGTTTATCTTTTTAACCATAGATGCACCCTAAACATACGTTTCTGCTTTGCCCTTGTCATTGATGAATGAAGGGTTGTTGCAGCCTTACATTGCACAATATCAGCTCGTGCTAACAACCTGACACCCTCCTGCTAAGACGCCTGACATCTTCAGCACGGTCCGCTAAGTGCATCTGTGCATGCATTCTTGAATTTCAATGTGCCTTTACTGAGATCAGAGCCCACACTCACAAGTTTGATAAGGAAAGCCTCCAATCTCTCTAAAATGCCCGCATGTTCTACAGCCAACAATGCTGAGCCAACCCCCCACCCCACTAACATAAACACAAACTGTAAACAGATACTTTATTTTTATAGCCTCTCTGTTCACCTGCAATGTAGGGGCGGACTTGTAGCAGCACAGGGGACTAAAGGGAGTGAGCAAGGTGAAGAAAAACCCTGCTAAGTACTTGTTTAAAGACCTTGGCATACCTTTGTCTTTACTCTTCTCTTTGGCTAAAGAATCCAGCTTCCTCCTCAGCGACTTTTTCCTCTTCTGTCCATCTGTGCAGGGACAAAAGACAATAATTATCAACTGGACAACATGATGCGTATTCAGATATTCATAAACTAAATAAGGAATGCAGTTGTATACTACACTGATTGAAAAATGGAAGTTTTGGTGAAAATCTGAAAATAAAATACATCAATTCATACATCATGCGGTTTAATAGTAAATGGATTATTGTTGGATTAGTTAAGTACCATATTTTTCTGACCGCAAAGCGCACCGGATTATAAGACGCACTGCCGATGAACGGGTCTATTCAGGTCTATTTTCTTATAAAAGGGTAATATTACGATTTAAAACCATTCCTTGTGGTCTACATAACATGTAATGGTGGTTCTTTGGTCAAAATGTTGCACAGATTATGTTTTACAGACCGTTTTCAAGCCGCTTTCTGACCGTCTTTTCAGAATGTGCCATTTTGTGGCCGGTCTTATTCACATGGCTCCACTTTGACAGCGTTTTCTCTCTGTCGACTTTGTTGTACCAGTAGTTTTTAGCGCTTCCATAGCGGGTCTACCAACAGATATGCGTTAGAACTGTACACTACTTTTAATTAGAAATGGCAACAGCGAGGGATGAATGCCCCACAACAAGAAGACAGAGAAAAGGGAGTTTATTGACTACGGCGCAAACTATAATGGCGGACACGCGCACATTTTTGGGACTTATGCAGATCCCAAATACACATCAGCAGGTATCAATAAGTAAGAACAGTTGGTTTTGCATAAAAATTGCAAATTGATATGTCTTCTAATATGTGCCATTTTGCGGTCCTTCTACACACCATAATAATACCCGTATATTGAAGCACAGTACGTCTGACTACAATAGCCGACAATCCTTTAAGCGATGTGGCTTCATAGCTTACCAAAGTCGTATTAAAACATTTTGACAGATTTTTCAGCGCTTTGTGTAATATTCTATATTCTCAATGAAATATCAAAGTTTTGGTGTTGCTTGCTGATGGATATTTGCTGGCATCATTTATTGAACATGCGTCAACTTGCAGTCTACTCATGTATCTCTAATTTGTGACTGCCATTTACCGGTCACACTTATCATTACAACATGTACCAAATAAAATTGCTTTGAGGTCGGTCAGCACAACCAAAATGAATACGTACATTAGGTGCACCGGGTTATGGTGTTTTGACCACGCCCCCGACCAAGATGGCGCCAGTATGTGCTTTGGCCTGCCGTCTCTCGCTGTCAGCTCTGTTCGTTTTTGTGTTGTTTGCGCCTATTTTCGTCTCTGTCAGCTCACTGCTTGTGTATGACCGCCAAACACTGTTGGATCTTTGCCCCTCTCCCACTGATATGATCAACTTCGACGTTGGTTTTTCGACGTCCCAGTCAGCGTTTTCACCTGGCCGGATTCCTGCCTTCCTTTCCCGCCCCCGGGGTCCTCTCCCCCGGCGGAAGCGTCTCCGGCGCCGCGGTAAACGTGGCGGCCAGCTGGTGAAAGTTAGGGCACTCCTGGCCCGGCTTCCCGTGGCTTCCCGAAGGAGGAATTGTGCGGTATCCGGTCTCCTCCTGCACCCACGCTCGCTCGATCCCATCGGCTCCTGGCTGGTTCCTATCGTTGGTTTGGAGGAAGAGGCTTGCCGCCGTCGCTCCTGCTGTACCCGCCCCCGGAGGCGCGGGGTGGATTCCCGCCACCTGCGGGCTGTGTGTCGGGCCCCACCCGGATTAACTGCGGCCCTGGACGTGCTGGCCCCCGCCAGGTTCGGTCTTGTGAACGCAAGATCTTTGACAAACAAAACGTTTATCCTGAAGGATTTATTCACTTCCCGCGGACTGGACTTCCTCTGTGTGACGGAGACATGGCTGAGAGCCGGTGAGTCCGCCCCTCTTAATGAACTTCTGCCTCCGGAGTGTTCCTACTTTAATTCCCCACGGCCGTCCGGTTGAAAAGGAGGAGGATTAGCAGTCGTTTTTAAAAATGACTTTAAATGCCGTCAGATCCGCCTACAATCCTCCTTTTCAAGCTTCGAACTGTGCATGTTTGAACTGGGTCTTTCTGATGTCGTCCTGTGTGCCGTCATCTATCGACCACCCAAGTACCACAAAGACTTTATAACTGACTTTTCTGAATTTCTGGCTGAAATCCTGCCCAAATATGATCGTGTTCTTATTGTGGGTGATTTTAATATTCACACCTGCTGTCCAGACGAGCCGCTTTCCAGGAGCTTCCTGAATATAATCGACTCATTTAACTTTGTACAGTCTGTGTGTGGTTCTACACATGAACGCGGGCATACACTCGATTTAGTGCTCTCGTATGGTTTGTGTGTTTTTAATTTGGACATTTGCGACGCTGTGTTCTCTGATCACATGCCGATCTTGTTTGATATTCCCATGCAGTGTCCAGTTAAATTGTGCGCTCCGCCCCAACGCTCTCGCATGTTTAATTCTTCGTCTCCTGCTCGGTTCACCTCTATTTTTTCGACTCTTTGTGATGATAATTCTGCAGCCTCTGTATGTCTGAATACTGAAGAGTTGGTTTCTGGGTTCAACTCTATTTGTTTACAAACACTGGACACGATCGCGCCTTTCAAATGCCGCCGCGCTAAAGCCACACCTCAGCCCTGGTTGAATGACGTCACTCGGGCTGCCAGGCGCGTATGTAGAAGAGCAGAGAGAAAATGGAAAAAAGACAGGCTGCATGTGTCCTTTGCCATTTTTAAAGAAAGCCTGTTTTCCTTTCAGATGACTGTAAAAGCAGAAATGAATATATATCTATCTCAGATTATATCTTCTAACTGTAACAACCCCAGAGTTCTGTTTAAAACTATTAACACTGTCATTGATGCTCCCAAATCTGTTGGTTTTGATGCTTCTTTTGAATTCTGTGAAAATTGTTTCCATTTTTTCACTGACAAAATTGTGTCAACTAGAGCCAGTCTATCTCAGCCTTCATATGACCCTTCTGTTCCTCTGCATTTCTCTTCTGTTTTCCATCAGTTTGAGCCGGTGTCCTTTTCTTTTTTAAGTGACACAGTTAGTCATATGAAGCCCTCTGGTTCTCCTGCAGATGCCCTCCCACCTCGCCTGTTTAAGGAGGTACTTGCTACTATTGGATCAAGTGTCCTTAACATTATCAATAGTAGCCTCTCTTCTGGAATAGTTCCAGTAGAGTTTAAACATGCAGTGGTACGACCTCTACTTAAAAAACCCAGCCTCGACCCCTCTCTCCTCTCTAACCTCAGACCTATCTCTAATCTTCCATACATTTCCAAAATATTAGAGAAGGTTGTCTACAGTCAGTTGTTGCCCTTCTTAGAGGATAATGGTATCACTGAGCTGTTCCAGTCCGGTTTTAAAGCCCTCCACAGCACAGAGTCAGCGCTTCTAAAAGTTTTTAACGATATCCTCCTGTCCACTGATTCTGGTAAATATGTTGTCCTGGTGCTTTTAGATCTGTCTGCTGCGTTCGACACCGTCGACCACGCCACCTTAATCACTCGTCTTGAGAACTGTGTGGGCATTAAGGGCGCCGCCCTCAACTGGTTCCGGTCGTACCTAACCGACAGGAGTTTTTGTGTAAAAGTAGACAGTTTTATGTCGTCCACAGCTCCTTTACCACATGGGGTCCCCCAGGGCTCAATCCTTGCCCCAATTTTATTTGCGCTTTACCTTCTCCCCCTTGGTTCTATTTTTAGGAAGTACAGTATTGCATTTCATTTTTACGCCGATGATTGCCAGATTTATTTTCCCATGGCACAAAATAACACGGTTCAACATCTTATTGACTGCCTGCACGACATCAAAGTCTGGCTTTCAGCTAACTTCCTGAGCCTAAATGAAGATAAAACAGAAGTTATGTTGTTCGGTCCAAGTCGCTCTCCCTAACCCAACGTTGACCTCGGCACTCTGACCCCGTATCTCAGCGACTGTGTCACAAACCTGGGGGTAAAGTTTGACTCAGATTTTAAATTCGAAAAACAAATCAGCAGCGTCGTTCAAAAAAGCTTTTATCAATTACGCCAAATAGCGAAAGTGAAACCGCTTCTATCAAGTCATGATCTTGAGAAATTAATCCACGCCTTTATCTCGACTCGTCTTGATTACTGTAATGCCCTGTATGTTGGCATTAGCCAGGCCTCCCTCGCCCGCCTGCAGCTCGTGCAGAACTCTGCTGCTCGTCTGCTAACACAGACCCGCAGACGTGAGCACATCACCCCTATTTTAGCGTCCCTTCACTGGCTCCCTGTGCGTTACCGAATACATTTTAAACTCCTTTTATTTGTTTTTAAATGTCTAAACAACCTCGCGCCAACCTATCTCTCCGACCTCCTTCAGCCTTACTGCCCCACCCGATCCTTAAGATCAGCCGATCAGCTGCTGTTGACGGTCCCTGACACAAGGCTGAAGCTTAGAGGTGACAGAGCTTTCGCCGTTGCTGCTCCCAAGCTCTGGAACGACCTACCCCTGAGTGTTAGACAAGCCTCCTCTCTTCCTGTTTTTAAATCTCTCTTAAAAACATACTTTTATTCCATGGCTTTTAACACTGAGTGATATCCATCCTGCAATGGCGCCCCATAATACACCTGCTGTGAACCTGTTTTTATTTATTCTATTTTAATTATTTATTTTTTATCGTGTTCTGTTTGTGTTGTGTTGTGTTTGCTCGGTACTCGTTTTATCTTTTAACCTGTTCATTGTACAGCACTTTGGCTACCCCTGTGGTAAATTTTAAATGTGCTTTATAAATAAAGTTGATTTGATTTGATTTATAAGGTGCACTGTCGATTTTTGAGAAAAGAAAGGGTTTTAGGTGCAACTTATAGTCTGAAAATTACGATAGCATAGATTGGGGTCAGGTTTGGCCAATTTTTGGTGTGCCGAGTGATGTTCCAATCTGAACAACACGAGAAATAAGTGCTTAGTAATGTTTAAGAAGTGTAGATGGAAGCACGTTACAGCAGAAAGTAAGCAGGAAATGAACAAGTAGATTAATAAGAGTCTAGGGAGAGGATAATATAACAACAACTGTTGGTGTGTCAGTATTGTCACAGTCGGAACACGACATCTAAGAGGAGGGCGGATCGATCCATAAATTGGTGGTGTCGATTCCAAATGTAGTATCAGTATGTGATCGATACTAAAGATATTGGGTCAACATTTTGATTTTCTTAAAATGATTTGTTGTTGTTGTGAATGTTCATACATTTAGGTAATAATTCCCTGAACATAAGAGGACTTTGAAGGCAAAAAGCAAAGGATTTAAGTGAGTAGTTTGTTTTGTTTTTTTAATTTTGTTTAGGTATTGTGTACGATAATTTTGTTTTAATCAAACAAGTGTCTGTAATAAAAGAGAATTAGGAACGAGTTTGAATATTGTGTTGATAATCGTTAATCTGTCAATAGCACACACCATACAGTAAATACCTGGGATCAATATCGGTCAATCTCACTAATGGATGATTATATCGGAATGGGCAGCATTAAACCCCGATCAGAACATCCCTGGTAATATGTGCTCTTAATTGAGCAGCGGTCTAAAACACAACATATGTCAATATAAACAATCATATAATCATAGATGCATATTACTTAGAGATACAAACTCTCCAAAGTAGAAGAGTATTAAAGAGCATCCAGTAACAACGTGTCCGCAATATTCAACTTACTGTGCCATGATCTTAGCTTAATATATTATTGTGGCCACTTGGTGTTGCCAAAACAACAATTACCAATTTACTTCAATTCATAGGGGTCATATTATGATTTTTTCTACATTTAAAACACTTCTTTGTGGTCTACATAACATGTAATGGTGGTTCTTCGGTCAAAGATCTGACTGGCCCTTCAAGATGCGCCGTTTTGTGGTCGGTCTTATTTACGTGCCTCCACTTCGACAGTATCTCGGACTACAAGCACTGTGGGTAAATTTCTACCATGTATAGAGCTATCCGCTGACGTCACATTTGGGAAAAACTTAACTAACTTGGCAAATTCCAAACGGCTCGCTTGAAGGAAGTATGAAGGAAGGCATGGTTGTTTTATAAATATCTCCGCCATGCCTCCATGGTTTGATTTCAAATTTTCGGGACTTACAAAGATCCCAAATACACAAAAACAGGCACCAACAGGAAAGAAAAGTTGGTTTTGCATCACATGTCCCCTTTAAAGACAGCATAAGTCCATTCCAGACAGTTAATAACAAATGCGTTCATTTTTTCCCCCCGCATTGTTCTGTGTTTGAGTGATTTCACTTGATCAAACCGTGTCTAATATTCCACATGACACAATAATAAAAGTATTTATGATTCCTGCTGATTGATATCAGATAAATATCGGTATCGCCCAGTACTAAAGGCTCTAATATCGTGATCGTATCAGTAGTTGTATGAGGACAACCCTTGTGCCTTCTTCTACAATGATTTACAGAAATATTAATTTTAAGAGACATAAGGGAATAAACGGTAGAAAATGGATGGATGGATTTTAAGTTTACATGTGTTTGTTGTCCTACAATCTGTTGAAAGACTATCATACATAATAAATGTCACAAAAATGTGTTGATATTGACCAAGAGGCTGGGTTGTAGCATGTTTAAAGGCTTGGAATTCTCCTGTGGAAACCCTCAGCAACTCTCTGTTTTTGTCAGGTCACTGTGCCGTCCTACATCCTGATAAAGCAACCTCAGTTTGAACTCCAGATGTTCTCCTGCATTGGATGAGTCACTCCCTGAAAAGCATCCATCTCCCACTGAACACGCCAGAGTAGCATTAGCCGCTTGCGTCATGGATCGGTTTTAGTTTCTACCGGTGTCCAAGAATCACGGACAAAGCTGCAAAGCCCCAACATGTTATTTGACTTTCACCATGTTTTTTTTTTTTTGATACCATTGCCCGCAAACAAGTTGGAGGTAGAAGGAGAGCTGAGAGTAAAGTAGGTGAGAAGCGGAGAGGAACTGGTGTGTGAGACTAGAGAAAGCAGATGTCATGGACAGCAAAGTGGGGGTAGGAGTAGAGATAGGAAATGGTTTGGATTTTTGACGGATGACTTGCAAAGCCAAATGGAAAACCGCCAATATGTAAAACCTCCTGGGCTCGACAATAACTCCACCTGTCTAATGAACTCTTGCTGCTTTTTTCTGTCCTATGACACTCTACAAAACACCCTAAACTCTCCTCCAGTCAACTAAAATGTAAAACACCGGCGCTGAAATAGCAAACCGATGTGTAGACATTTCAAAGTAACTCTCCTTGCTTTCATATGGCGGTTGTCAGGGGTTCTGGAAGTTATAAGCAACACTGACAAGAAGGTCGTAAAACATGGTTGGTGAAGATCTATCCTTTAGCAAGCCTGAGCTAAATCCACTGACTAGCGCTGCAGCTAACGATTATTTTAGTAATCCAGTGATCTATGGATTAGTTTGTTCGATTACAATGTAATCGGGTTAACCACACTGTATAGCCAAAATGTGTGTTTGAGGGAAAACAGTTGAAATAAACACATTTTCTGCTTCATAGATTTTTATAATAAATGTAAATCATCAACATTGGTCAGTAGGTTCGGTGTAGTTATTGAATATGATTAAACTCAAGAGTAAGATTATTCAGGGAGTGTTAATATTTGAGTACTGGAAAATATAAAAAGTTTAAGAAAATACCACCTAGTAAAAGCTATGTATATGACTTAAAGTGTGGCGAATAACACGTGATCTCACCTTTTGGCAAAGTTATCTGACATCCAACGTCATAGTCTTGATGCAAGCGGGCGTAGGCCACTTCCTGGAGTCGGGCTCTCTCCAGTTCCGATAGGCTCTGAATGGCGACCGGATTCAAGCGTACACTCTGGCCGGACAAGCTGTTCCAGGTGAAGTCACCCTGAGGTCGGAGCGGGGACAAAACATTGGTAATCAGTCACCTTGGTTACTGCCTGCTAGCCCTGGAACCAAAACAAAGGTGATGCAAACACACGGAAGGCTGGAAGTCAAAGCTGGATAAGGCATTATTACAGTAATTGGTGCTTCTTACCAACCTCCGCATTACCACTTCTCTCAGTGGACACGGAGGAATTTATGATCAGAGAGTGGGATGACTCATGGAAGCCACCCAAGTCTCAGTGCTCCCACAAATACATGACAGTTCAATACAATTTAGACAACACAAGAAGAAACTGCACAGCACACCTGTCTGCTTCAGAGAAGTGAATGTGATGACTCACACTGCTGTAACCTTACAGCAATCCCCCGTGGACGCATAGGTTCTTACAGGTGTTTTGTGAAGCACTTGGTTTTGGAATGCCAGCACACAGCTCTCCGTTCTCATAGTCCATCAGCAATTGCAAAATTTCGTCTGATCACCAATTAGTATGTTAGCAAACCATAGTTCTCCGAGGTTGACTCGTGACAACTCAAACTCATCCATCCCCATCAGGAATCCTGCTGTGCAGAAACCAGTTAGTCCGAGGAGAGGCCCTTTTATTTACCTTTTCCAACTGTTACCTTTTCCGAAACTACGGCGTAGAACGGGCATTGCATGTGTTCCTCATACAACATGTAAAAAATATTTAATTTATTGCTGACCTCTGACACTTTTATGGGCGGGTCCCTTTTGGATCCTAAGAGTAAGTGCATATAGTCAGTCATAAACTGGCACAAGGACTAAATCTTTGTGTGTGTGTGTGTGTGTGTGTGTGTGTGTGTGTGTGTGTGTGTGTGTGTGTGTGTGTGTGTGTGTGTGTGTGTGTGTGTGTGTGTGTGTGTGTGTGTGTGTGTGTGTGTGTGT
Organism: Nerophis lumbriciformis; assembly: GCF_033978685.3. Classification (NCBI taxonomy): domain Eukaryota; kingdom Metazoa; phylum Chordata; class Actinopteri; order Syngnathiformes; family Syngnathidae; genus Nerophis; species Nerophis lumbriciformis. The sequence continues at coordinate 15,069,815 of NC_084570.2, read as the reverse complement.
GTGTGTGTGTGTGTGTGTGTGCTTTTGTGAGTCACCTTTTTTTGGAAGCACTTGTGAGAGCACTTGTGACTTCACTGCACATTGAGTAGGGTCCAAAAGCAAGAGTGTTGGCACTGCACTGAAATACTTCAAGTAAAAATACAGTCACGCCTAAAAGCAGTAATAATATTAATAATAATGACAATAAAAATGAAAAGCAAGATGACAAAGGGAGGAAAAAGAAAGCAAGTACAGTGGGACCTCAATCAATGGACTGATTGGCTGTTGAACATGGTTTGTATATCAAAAAGTTTGTAAAGTAAAGCAGAGTTTTTTAAGAAGAAACAATGTAAACATGACCAATTGTTTCTCGCCTTGACAAAAGTCCTTCTTTTAGTAAAATAAACGTTCCACCACATTCAATTACATTAAGGGGAAACCTTGTATATACATGTATGTTTATGTACTGTATATATATATATGTATGTACAAACCCCGTTTCCATATGAGTTGGGAAATTGTGTTAGATGTAAATATAAACCGTATACAATGATTTGCAAATCATTTTCAACCCATATTCAGTTGAATATGCTACAAAGACAACATATTTGATGTTCAAACTGATTTTTTTTTGCAAATAATCATTAACTTTAGAATTTGATGCCAGCAACACGTGACAAAGAAGTTGGGAAAGGTGGCAATAAATACTGATAAAGTTGAGGAATGCTCATCAAACACTTATTTGGAACATCCCACAGGTGTGCAGGCTAATTGGGAACAGGTGGGTGCCATGATTGGGTATAAAAACAGCTTCCCAAAAAATGCTCAGTCTTTCACAAGAAAGGATGGGGTGAGGTACACCCCTTTGTCCACAACTGCGTGAGCAAATAGCCAAACAGTTTAAAGAACAACGTTTCTCAAAGTGCAATTGCAAGAAATTTAGGGATTTCAACATCTACGGTCCATAATATCATCAAAAGGTTCAGAGAATCTGGAGAAATCACTCCATGTAAGCGGCATGGCCGGAAACCATCATTGAATGACCGTGACCTTCGATCCCTCATATGGCACTGTATCAAAAAACTACATCAATCTCTAAAGGATATCACCACATGGGCTCAGGAACACTTCAGAAAACCACTGTCACTAAATACAGTTTGTCGCTACATCTGTAAGTGCAAGTTAAAGCTCTACTATGCAAAGCAAAAGCCATTTATTAACAACATCCAGAAACGCCGCCGGCTTCTCTGGGCCCGAGATCATCTAAGATGGACTCATGCAAAGTGGAAAAGTGTTCTGTGGTCTGACGAGTCCACATTTCAAATTTTTTTGGAAATATTCGACATCGTGTCATCCGGACCAAAGGGGAAGCAAACCATCCAGACTGTTATCGACGCAAAGTTCAAAAGCCAGCACGTGTGATGGTATGAGGGTGCATTAGTGCCCAAGGCATGGGTAACTTACACATCTGTGAAGGCACCATTAATGCTGAAAGGTACATACAGCTTTTGGAACAACATATGCTGCCATCTAAGCGCCGTCTTTTTCATGGATACCCCTGCTTATTTCAGCAAGACAATGCCAAGCCACATTCAGCACGTGTTACAACAGCGTGGCTTCATAAAAAAAAGAGTGCGGGTACTTTCCTGGCCCGCCTGCAGTCCAGACCTGTCTCCCATCGAAAATGTGTGGCGCATTATGACGCGTAAACTACGACAGCGGAGACCCCGGACTGTTGAACGACTGAAGCTCTACATAAAACAAGAATGGGAAAGAATTCCACTTTCAAAGCTTCAACAATTAGTTTCCTCAGTTCCCAATCGTTTATTAAGTGTTGTTAAAAGAAAAGGTGATGTAACACAGTGGTGAACATGCCCTTTCTACTTTGGCACGTGTTGCAGCCATGAAATTCTAAGTTAATTATTATTTGCAAAAAAAAAAAAAAAAGTTTATGAGTTTGAACATCAAATATCTTGTCTTTGTAGTGCATTCAATTGAATATGGGTTGAAAAGGATTTGCAAATCATTGTATTCCGTTTATATTTACATCCAACACAATTCCCCAACTCATATGGAAACGGGGTTTGTATATATAAATATGTATGCATACATATATATGTATGTATGTATGTATATAGATAGATAGATATATATATATATATATATATATATATATATATATATATATATATGTATGTATGTATGTATGTATGTATGTATGTATGTGTGTGTGTGTGTATATATATATATATATATATATATATATATATATATAGTGCCATACATTGGCTACGTAGGGTGTCCGGTCTTTAGAATGCACCAGTCAGGCTAGTACA